>NW_027098492.1:0-19355 GCF_019320115.1 Miscanthus floridulus | reverse complement strand
GTAGCTTTTTTCGTGAAATCTTGCAATTCCGTCAAAGATGTCTTGGTCCACCCCGTTCCGAAACGAGCTGGGTAAGGCAGGAGTGGCACACAGGAAGTTAGGAGGCTGGATGGCTTAGATCATGTTAGTATCAATTACATCGCTTACCCACATCGTTAAGGTACACTGGTGGCCGTGACACCGGGGGACTGCGATGCAGATTTGAGGGCAAATTTAAGACCTTGAGATCTTTGCCTTCCGGACATGGAATCGAGCTAGGTTTTTTTCACGGCTGCAGAATTACAGGCCTCACCCTAGAGAACCTGAATTGGCAAAAGTGGGCCCCTAGAGATTTTTCTAAAAAATCCCTTATCATAGTCCACAAAGCAGCGTTTGTTTCGGTGAAATCTTGCAATTCCGTCGAAGATGTCTTGGTCCACCTGTGTTCCGAAACGAGCTGGGTAAGGCAGGAGTGGCACACAGGAAGTTAGGCTGGAAGGCTTAGATCATGTTTAGTATCAATTACACATCGCTTACCACATCGTTAAGGTACACTGGGGCCAGTGACACCGGGGGACTGCCGATGCAGATTTGAGGGCAAATTTACAGACCTTGAGATCTTTGCCTTCCGACATGGAATCGAGCTAGGTTTTTTTTCACGGCTGTCAGAATTACAGGCCTCACCCTAGAGAACCTGAATTGGCAAAAGTGGGGCCCTAGAGATTTTTCTAAAAAATCCTTATCATAGTCCACAAGCAGCGTTTGTTTTCGGTGAAATCTTGCAATTCCTCGAAGATGTCTTGGGGTCCACCCGTTTCCTAAAACTGAGCTGGTAAGGCAGTAGTGGCACAGCAAGAAGTTAGGCTTGGATGGCTTAGATCATGTTAGTATCAATTACTGCACTTACCCACAGTCGTTAAGGTACACTGGTGGCCATCGACACAGGGGGACGTGCCGATGCAGATTGAGGGCAAATTTTAAGACCTTGAGATCTTTGCCTTCCGGACATGGAATCGAGCTAGGTTTTTTTTCACGGCTGCAGAATTATAGGCCTCACCCTAGAGAACCTGAATTGGCAAAAGTGGGCCCCTAGGAGATTTTTCTAAAAAATCCCTTATCATAGTCCACAAAGCAGCAGTTTGTTTCGGTGAAATCTTGCAATTCCGTCGAAGATGTCTTGGTCCACCCTGTTCCGAAACGAGCTGGGTAAGGCAGGAGTGGCACACAGGAAGTTAGGCTGGATGGCTTAGATCATGTTAGTATCAATTACATCGCTTACCCACGTCGTTAAGGTACACTGGTGGCCGCGACACCGGGGGACTGCCGATGCAGATTTGAGGGCAAATTTAAGACCTTGAGATCTTTGCCTTCCGGACATGGAATCGAGCTAGGTTTTTTTTCACGGCTGCAGAATTACAGGCCTCACCCTAGAGAACCTGAATTGGCAAAAGTGGGCCCCTGGAGATTTTTCTAAAAAATCCCTTATCATAGTCCACAAAGCAGCGTTTGTTTCGGTGAAATCTTGCAATTCCGTCGAAGATGTCTTGGGTCCACCCTGTGTTCTGAAACGAGCTAGGTAAGGCAGGAGTGGCAACACAAGAAGTTAGGCTGGATGGCTTAGATCATGTTAGTATCAATTACATTCGCTTACGCCACATCGTTAGGTACACTGGTGGCCGGACACCGGGGGACTGCCGATGCAGATTTTGAGGGCAAATTTAAGACCTTGAGATCTTTGCCTTCCGGACATGGAATTCGAGCTAGGTTTTTTTCATAGCTAGCAGAATTACTACTGGCCTCACCCTAGAGAACCTTGAATTGGCAAAAGTGGGCCCCTAGAGATTTTCTAAAAAATCCCTTATCATAGTCCACAAGTAGCAGTTTGTTTCGGTGAAATCTTGCAATTCCGTCGAAGATGTCTTGGTCCACCCGTCTTCCGAAACGAGCTGGGTAAGGCAGGAGTGGCACACAGGAAGTTAGGCGGATGGGCTTAGATCATGTTTAGTATCAATTACATCGCTTACCCACATCGTTAAGGTACACTGGTGGCCGCGACACCGGGGGACTGCCGATGCAGATTTGAGGGCAAATTGTAAGACCTTGAGATCTTTGCCTTCCAGAACATGGAATCGAGCTAGGTTTTTTTTTCACGGCTGCAGAATTACAGGCCTCACCCTAGAGAACCTGAATTGGCAAAAGTGGGCCCTTGAGATTTTTCTAAAATATCCCTTATCATAGTCCACAAAGCAGCGTTTGTTTCGGTGAAATCTTGCAATTCCGTCGAAGATGTCTTGGTCCACCCGTGTTCTGAAACGAGCTGGGTAAGGCAGGAGTGGCACACAGGAAGTTAGGGCTGGACGGCTTAGATCATGTTAGTATCAATTATATCGCTTACCCACATGCGTTAAGGGTACACTGGTGGCCACGACACCGGGGACTCGCGCGATTTTTGGGGCCAGATTTGGATAGGCAATTTAAAAGACATTGAGATCTTTGCCTTCAAGGACATGGAATCGAGCTAGGTTTTTTTTCAACGGCTGTCAGAATTACAACAGGCCTCAGACCCTAGAGAACCTGAAATTAGGCAAAGTGGGGCTCCTGGAGATTTTTCTAAAAAAATTCCCTTATCATAGTCCACAAAGTAAGCGTTTGTTTCGGTGAAAGATCTGGCAATTCCGTCGAAGATGTCTTGGTCCACCCGTCTTCCAAAACGAGCTGGGTAAGGGCAGGAGTGGCACACAGGAAGTTAGGGCTGGATGGCTTAGATCATGTTAGTATCACATTACATCGCTTACCCACGTGGTTAAGGTACACTGGTGGCCGCGACACCGGGGGACTGCCGATGCAATTTGAGGGCAATTTAAGACCTTGAGATCTTTGCCTTCCGGACATGGAATCGAGCTAGGTTTTTTTTCACGAGCTGCAGAATTATAGGCCTCACCCCTAGAGAACCTGAATTGCAAAAGTGGGCCCGTGGAGATTTTCTAAAAATCCCTTATCATAGTCCACAAAGCGCGTTTGTTTCGGTGAAATCTTGCAATTCCATCGAAGATGTCTTGGTCCACCGTGTTCCGAAACGAGCTAGGGTAAGGCAGGAGTGGCACCAAGGAAGTTAGGGCTGGACGGCTTAGATCATGTTAGTATCAATTACATCACGTACCCACGTCGTTAAGGTACACTGGTGGCCACGACACCGGGGGACTACCGATGCAGATTTGAGGGCAAATTTAAGACCTTGAGATCTTTGCCTTCCGGACATGGAATCGAGCTAGGTTTTTTATTCAACGGCTGCAGAATTACAGCCTCACCCTAGAGAACCTGAATTAGGCAAAAGTGGGCTCCTAGAGATTTTTCTAAAAATCCCTTATCATAGTCCACAAAGTAGCATTTGTTTTCGGTGAAATCTTGCAATTCCATCGAAGATGTCTTGGTCCACCCTCTTCTGAAACGAGCTGGGTAAAGGCATGAGTGGCACATAGGAAGTTAGGCTGGATGGCTTAGATCATGTTAGTATCAATTACAATCGCTTACCCACATTGTTAAGGTACACTGGTGGCCATGACACCAGGGGACTGCCGATGCAGATTTGAGGGCAATTTAAGACCTTGAGATCTTTGCCTTCCGAACATGGAATCGAGCTAGGTTTTTTTTCATGGCTGTAGAATTATAGGCCTCACCCTAGAGAACCTGAATTGGCAAAAGTGGGCCCCTGGAGATTTTTCTAAAAAAATCCCTTATCATAGTCCACATGCAACATTGTTTCGGTGAAATCTTGCAATTCCGTCGAAGATGTCTTGGTCCACCCATGTTCCGAAACGAGTTGGGTAAGGCAGGAGTGGCACACAGGAAGTTAGGCTGGATGGCTTCAATCATGTTAGTATCAATTACATCGCTTACCCACGTCGCTAAGGTACACTGGTGGCCGTAGACACCGGGGGGACTGCCGATGCAGATTTGAGGGCAAATTAAGACCTTGAGATCTTTGCCTTCCAGACATGGAATCGAGCTAGGTTTTTTTTCACGGCTGCAGAATTATAGGCCTCACCCTAGAGAACCTGAATTGGCAAAAGTGGGCCCTTGGAGATTTTTCTAAAAAATCCCTTATCATAGTCCACAAAGCAGCGTTTGTTTCGGTGAAATCTTGCAATTCCATCGAAGATGTCTTGGTCCACCTATGTTCTGAACGAGCTAGGTAAGGCAGAGTGGCACACAGGAAGTTAGGCTGGACAGCCTTAGATCATGTTAGTATCAATTACATCGCTTACCCACATCGTTAAGGTACACTGGTGGCCCACGACACCGGGGGGACTGCCGATGCAGATTTGAGGGCAAATTTAAGACCTTGAGATCTTTGCCTTCCAGACATGGAATTGAGCTAGGTTTTTTTTCATAGCTACAGAATTACTGGCCTCACCCTAGAGAACTGGAATTGGCAAAAGTGGGGCCCCTAGAGATTTTTCTAAAAAATCCCTTATCATAGTCCACAAAGTAGCATTTATTTCGGTGAAATCTTGCAATTCCGTCAAAGAGGTCTTGGTCCACCCGTCTTTCCGAAACGAGCTGGGTGAGGCAGGAGTGGCACATGGAAGTTAGGCTGGATGGCTTAGATCAATGTTAGTATCAATTACATCGCTTACCCACATCGTTAAGGTACACTGGAGGCTGTGACACCGGGGGACTGCCGATGCAGATTTGAGGGCAAATTTAAGACCTTGAGATCTTTGCCTTCCAGACATGGAATCGAGCTAGGTTTTTTTTCACGGCTGACAGAATTATAGGCCTCACCCTAGAGAACCTGAATTGGCAAAAGTGGGCCCTAGAGATTTTTCTAAAAAATCCCTTATCATAGTCCACAAAGCAGCGTTTATTTCGGTGAAATCTTGCAATTCCGTCGAAGATGTCTTGGTCCACCTGTGTTCCAAAACGAGCTGGGTAAGGCAGGAGTGGCACACAAGAAGTTAGGCTGGACGGCTTAGATCATGTTAGTATCAATTACATCACTTACCCACGTCGTTAAGGTACACTGGTGGCCACGACACTGGGGGACTGCCGATGCAGATTTGAGGGCAAATTTAAGACCTTGAGATCTTTGCCTTCCGGACATGGAATCGAGCTAGGTTTTTTTCACGGCTACAGAATTACTAGGCCTCACCCTAGAGAACCTGAATTAGCAAAAGTGGGCTCCTAGAGATTTTTTCTAAAAAATCCCTTATCATAGTCCACAAAGTAGCATTTGTTTTGGTGAAATCTTGCAATTCCATCGAAGATGTCTTGGTCCACCCATCTTCTAAACGAGCTGGGAAAGGTCAGGAGTGGCACATAGGAAGTTAGGCTGGATGGCTTAGATCATGTTAGAATCAATTACATCGCTTACCCACATTGTTAAGGTACACTGGTGGCCATGACACCAGGGGACTGCCGATGTAGATTTGAGATCAAATTTAAGACCTTGAGATCTTTGCCTTCCGAGACATGGAATCGAGCTAGGTTTTTTTCATGGCTGTAGAATTATAGGCCTCACCCTAGAGAACCTGAATTGGCAAAAGTGGGCCCCTAGGAGATTTTTCTAAAAAATCCCTTATCATAGTCCACAAAGCAGCGTTTGTTTCGGTGAAATCTTGCAATTCCATCGAAGATGTCTTGGTCCACCCGTGTTCCGAAACAAGCTGGGTAGGCAGGAGTGGCACACAGGAAGTTAGGCTGGACGGCTTAGATCATGTTAGTATCAATTACATCGCTTACCCACGTCGTTAAGGTACACTGGTGGCCACGGACACCGGGGGACTGCCGATGCAGATTTGAGGGCAAATTTAAGACCTTGAGATCTTTGCCTTCCGGACATGGAATCGAGCTAGGTTTTTTTCACGCTGCAGAATTACAGGCCTCACCCTAGAGAACCTGAATTGGCAAAAGTGGGCCCTAGGAGATTTTTCTAAAAAATCCCTTATCATAGTCCACAAAGCAGCGTTTGTTTCGGTGAAATCTTGCAATTCCGTCGAAGATGTCTTGGTCCACCCGTTTCTGAAACGAGCTAGGTAAGGCAGGAGTGGCACACAGGAAGTTAGGCTGGATGGCTTAGATCATGTTAGTATCAATTACATCGCTTACCCACATCGTTAAGGTACACTGGTGGCCGTGACACCAGGGGACTGCCGATGCAGATTTGAGGGCAAATTTAAGACCTTGAGATCTTTGCCTTCCGGACATGGAATCGAGCTAGGTTTTTTTTCATAGCTGCAGAATTACTAGGCCTCACCCTAGAGAACCTGAATTGGCAAAAGTGGGCCCCTAGAGATTTTTCTAAAAAATCCCTTATCATAGTCCACAAAGCAGCATTTGTTTCGGTGAAATCTTGCAATTCCGTCGAAGATGTCTTGGTCCACCCGTGTTCCGAAACGAGCTGGGTAAGGCAGGAGTGGCACACAGGAAGTTAGGCTGGATGGCTTAGATCATGTTAGTATCAATTACATCGCTTACCCACATCGTTAAGGTACACTGGTGGCCGCGACACCGGGGGACTGCCGATGCAGATTTGAGGGCAAATTTAAGACCTTGAGATCTTTGCCTTCCGACATGGAATCGAGCTAGGTTTTTTTTCATGGCTGTAGAATTACAGGCCTCACCCTAGAGAACCTGAATTGGCAAAAGTGGGCCCTTGGAGATTTTTCTAAAAAATCCCTTATCATAGTCCACAAAGCAGCGTTTGTTTCGGTGAAATCTTGCAATTCCATCGAAGATGTCTTGGTCCACCCGTGTTCCGAAACGAGCTGGGTAAGGCATGAGTGGCACACAGGAAGTTAGGCTGGACTGGCTTAGATCATGTTAGTATCAATTACATCGCTTACCCACATCGTTAAGGTACACTGGTGGCCATGACACCAGGGGGACTGCCGATGCAGATTTGAGGGCAAATTTAAGACCTTGAGATCTTTGCCTTCCGGACATGGAATCGAGCTAGGTTTTTTTTCATAGCTGACAGAATTACTAGGCCTCACCCTAGAGAACCTGAATTGGCAAAAGTGGGCCCCTAGAGATTTTTCTAAAAAATCCCTTATCATAGTCCACAAAGCAGCAGTTAGTTTCGGTGAAATCTTGCAATTCCGTCGAAGATGTCTTGGTCCACCCGTCTTCCGAAACGAGCTGGGTAAGGCAGGAGTGGCACACAGGAAGTTAGGCTGGATGGCTTAGATCATGTTAGTATCAATTACATCGCTTACCCACATCGTTAAGGTACACTGGTGGCCGCGACACCGGGGGACTGCCGATGCAGATTTGAGGGCAAATTTAAGACCTTGAGATCTTTGCCTTCCGGACATGGAATCGAGCTAGGTTTTTTTTCACGGCTGCAGAATTATAGGCCTCACCCTAGAGAACCTGAATTGGCAAAAGTGGGCCCTAGAGATTTTTCTAAAAAATCCCTTATCATAGTCCACAAAGCAGCGTTTGTTTCGGTGAAATCTTGCAATTCCGTCGAAGATGTCTTGGTCCACCTGTGTTCCGAAACGAGCTGGGTAAGGCAGGAGTGGCACACAGGAAGTTAGGCTGGACGGCTTAGATCATGTTAGTATCAATTACATCGCTTACCCACAGTCGTTAAGGTACACTGGTGGCCACGACACCGGGGGACTGCCGATGCAGATTTGAGGGCAAATTTAAGACCTTGAGATCTTTGCCTTCCGGACATGGAATCGAGCTAGGTTTTTTTTCATAGGCTGCAGAATTACTAGGCCTCACCCTAGAGAACCTGAATTGGCAAAAGTGGGCCCTAGAGATTTTTCTAAAAAATCCCTTATCATAGTCCACAAAGTAGCATTTGTTTCGGTGAAATCTTGCAATTCCGTCGAAGATGTCTTGGTCCACCCGTCTTCCGAAACGAGCTGGGTAAGGCAGGAGTGGCACACAGGAAGTTAGGCTGGATGGCTTAGATCATGTTAGTATCAATTACATCGCTTACCCACATCGTTAAGGTACACTGGTGGCCGTGACACCGGGGGACTGCCGATGCAGATTTGAGGGCAAATTTAAGACCTTGAGATCTTTGCCTTCCGGACATGGAATCGAGCTAGGTTTTTTTTCACGGCTGCAGAATTACTAGGCCTCACCCTAGAGAACCTGAATTGGCAAAAGTGGGCCCCTGGAGATTTTTCTAAAAAATCCCTTATCATAGTCCACAAAGCAGCATTTGTTTCGGTGAAATCTTGCAATTCCGTCGAAGATGTCTTGGTCCACCCATGTTCCGAAACGAGCTGGGTAAGGCAGGAGTGGCACACAGGAAGTTAGGCTGGACGGCTTAGATCATGTTAGTATCAATTACATCGCTTACCCACATCGTTAAGGTACACTGGTGGCCGCTGACACCGGGGGACTGCCGATGCAGATTTGAGGGCAAATTTAAGACCTTGAGATCTTTGCCTTCCGACATGGAATCGAGCTAGGTTTTTTTTCACGGCTGCAGAATTACAGGCCTCACCCTAGAGAACCTGAATTGGCAAAAGTGGGCCCTTGGAGATTTTTCTAAAAAATCCCTTATCATAGTCCACAAAGCAGCGTTTGTTTCGGTGAAATCTTGCAATTCCGTCGAAGATGTCTTGGTCCACCCGTGTTCTGAAACGAGCTGGGTAAGGCAGGAGTGGCACACAGGAAGTTAGGCTGGATGGCTTAGATCATGTTAGTATCAATTACATCGCTTACCCACATCGTTAAGGTACACTGGTGGCCACTGACACCAGGGGGACTGCCGATGCAGATTTGAGGGCAAATTTAAGACCTTGAGATCTTTGCCTTCCGGACATGGAATCGAGCTAGGTTTTTTTTCATAGCTGCAGAATTACTAGGCCTCACCCTAGAGAACCTGAATTGGCAAAAGTGGGCCCCTAGAGATTTTTCTAAAAAATCCCTTATCATAGTCCACAAAGCAGCATTTGTTTCGGTGAAATCTTGCAATTCCGTCGAAGATGTCTTGGTCCACCCGTCTTCCGAAACGAGCTGGGTAAGGAAGGAGTGGCACACAGGAAGTTAGGCTGGATGGCTTAGATCATGTTAGTATCAATTACATCGCTTACCCACATCGTTAAGGTACACTGGTGGCCGTGACACCGGGGGACTGCCGATGCAGATTTGAGGGCAAATTTAAGACCTTGAGATCTTTGCCTTCCGGACATGGAATCGAGCTAGGTTTTTTTTCACGGCTGCAGAATTATAGGCCTCACCCTAGAGAACCTGAATTGGCAAAAGTGGGCCCTTGGAGATTTTTCTAAAAATTCCCTTATCATAGTCCACAAAGCAGCATTTGTTTCGGTGAAATCTTGCAATTCCATCGAAGATGTCTTGGTCCACCCGTCTTCCGAAACGAGCTGGGTAAGGCAGGAGTGGCACACAGGAAGTTAGGCTGGATGGCTTAGATCATGTTAGTATCAATTACATCGCTTACCCACATCGTTAAGGTACACTGGTGGCCGGACACCGGGGGACTGCCGATGCAGATTTGAGGGCAAATTTAAGACCTTGAGATCTTTGCCTTCCGGACATGGAATCGAGCTAGGTTTTTTTTCATGGCTGCTAGAATTACTAGGCCTCACCCTAGAGAACCTGAATTGGCAAAAGTGGGCCCCTAGAGATTTTTCTAAAAAATCCCTTATCATAGTCCACAAAGCAGCAGTTTGTTTCGGTGAAATCTTGCAATTCCGTCGAAGATGTCTTGGTCCACCCGTGTTCCGAAACGAGCTGGGTAAGGCAGGAGTGGCACACAGGAAGTTAGGCTGGATGGCTTAGATCATGTTAGTATCAATTACATCGCTTACCCACAGTCGTTAAGGTACACTGGTGGCCGCGACACCGGGGGACTGCCGATGCAGATTTGAGGGCAAATTTAAGACCTTGAGATCTTTGCCTTCCGGACATGGAATCGAGCTAGGTTTTTTTTCACGGCTGCAGAATTACAGGCCTCACCCTAGAGAACCTGAATTGGCAAAAGTGGGCCCTAGAGATTTTTCTAAAAAATCCCTTATCATAGTCCACAAAGCAGCGTTTGTTTCGGTGAAATCTTGCAATTCCAGTCGAAGATGTCTTGGTCCACCCGTGTTCCGAAACGAGCTGGGTAAGGCAGGAGTGGCACACAGGAAGTTAGGCTGGATGGCTTAGATCATGTTAGTATCAATTACATCGCTTACCCACATTCGTTAAGGTACACTGGTGGCCATGACACCAGGGGGACTGCCGATGCAGATTTGAGAGCAAATTTAAGACCTTGAGATCTTTGCCTTCCGGACATGGAATCGAGCTAGGTTTTTTTTCACGGCTGCAGAATTACTAGGCCTCACCCTAGAGAACCTGAATTGGCAAAAGTGGGCCCCTGGAGATTTTTCTAAAAAATCCCTTATCATAGTCCACAAAGCAGCAGTTTGTTTCGGTGAAATCTTGCAATTCCGTCGAAGATGTCTTGGTCCACCCTGTTTCCGAAACGAGCTGGGTAAGGCAGGAGTGGCACACAGGAAGTTAGGCTGGATGGCTTAGATCATGTTAGTATCAATTACATCGCTTACCCACAGTCGTTAAGGTACACTGGTGGCCGTGACACCGGGGGACTGCCGATGCAGATTTGAGGGCAAATTTAAGACCTTGAGATCTTTGCCTTCCGGACATGGAATCGAGCTAGGTTTTTTTTCACGGCTGCAGAATTACAGGCCTCACCCTAGAGAACCTGAATTGGCAAAAGTGGGCCCTGGAGATTTTTCTAAAAAATCCCTTATCATAGTCCACAAAGCAGCGTTTGTTTCGGTGAAATCTTGCAATTCCATCGAAGATGTCTTGGTCCACCTCTGTTCTGAAACGAGCTGGTAAGGCAGGAGTGGCACACAGGAAGTTAGGCTGGACGGCTTAGATCATGTTAGTATCAATTACATCGCTTACCCACATCGTTAAGGTACACTGGTGGCCACGACACCGGGGGACTGCCGATGCAGATTTGAGGGCAAATTTAAGACCTTGAGATCTTTGCCTTCCGGACATGGAATCGAGCTAGGTTTTTTTTCATAGCTACAGAATTACTAGGCCTCACCCTAGAGAACCTGAATTGGCAAAAGTGGGCCCCTAGAGATTTTTCTAAAAAATCCCTTATCATAGTCCACAAAGTAGCATTTGTTTCGGTGAAATCTTGCAATTCCGTCGAAGATGTCTTGGTCCACCCGTCTTCCGAAACGAGCTGGGTAAGGCAGGAGTGGCACACAGGAAGTTAGGCTGGATGGCTTAGATCATGTTAGTATCAATTACATCGCTTACCCACATCGTTAAGGTACACTGGTGGCCGTGACACCGGGGGACTGCCGATGCAGATTTGAGGGCAAATTTAAGACCTTGAGATCTTTGCCTTCCAGACATGGAATCGAGCTAGGTTTTTTTTCACGGCTGCAGAATTATAGGCCTCACCCTAGAGAACCTGAATTGGCAAAAGTGGGCCCTAGAGATTTTTCTAAAAAATCCCTTATCATAGTCCACAAAGCAGCGTTTGTTTCGGTGAAATCTTGCAATTCCGTCGAAGATGTCTTGGTCCACCCTGTGTTCCGAAACGAGCTGGGTAAGGCAGGAGTGGCACACAGGAAGTTAGGCTGGACGGCTTAGATCATGTTAGTATCAATTACATCGCTTACCCACGTCGTTAAGGTACACTGGTGGCCACGACACCGGGGGACTGCCGATGCAGATTTGAGGGCAAATTTAAGACCTTGAGATCTTTGCCTTCCGGACATGGAATCGAGCTAGGTTTTTTTTCACGGCTGCAGAATTACAGGCCTCACCCTAGAGAACCTGAATTGGCAAAAGTGGGCCCTAGAGATTTTTCTAAAAAATCCCTTATCATAGTCCACAAAGTAGCATTTGTTTCGGTGAAATCTTGCAATTCCAGTCGAAGATGTCTTGGTCCACCCGTCTTCCGAAACGAGCTGGGTAAGGCAGGAGTGGCACACAGGAAGTTAGGCTGGATGGCTTAGATCATGTTAGTATCAATTACATCGCTTACCCACATCGTTAAGGTACACTGGTGGCCATGACACCAGGGGGACTGCCGATGCAGATTTGAGGGCAAATTTAAGACCTTGAGATCTTTGCCTTCCGGACATGGAATCGAGCTAGGTTTTTTTTCATCGGCTGCAGAATTATAGGCCTCACCCTAGAGAACCTGAATTGGCAAAAGTGGGCCCCTGGAGATTTTTCTAAAAAATCCCTTATCATAGTCCACAAAGCAGCGTTTGTTTCGGTGAAATCTTGCAATTCCGTCGAAGATGTCTTGGTCCACCCTGTTCCGAAACGAGCTGGGTAAGGCAGGAGTGGCACACAGGAAGTTAGGCTGGACGGCTTAGATCATGTTAGTATCAATTACATCGCTTACCCACAGTCGTTAAGGTACACTGGTGGCCGTGACACCGGGGGACTGCCGATGCAGATTTGAGGGCAAATTTAAGACCTTGAGATCTTTGCCTTCCAGACATGGAATCGAGCTAGGTTTTTTTTCACGGCTGCAGAATTACTAGGCCTCACCCTAGAGAACCTGAATTGGCAAAAGTGGGCCCTAGGAGATTTTTCTAAAAAATCCCTTATCATAGTCCACAAAGCAGCGTTTGTTTCGGTGAAATCTTGCAATTCCATCGAAGATGTCTTGGTCCACCTGTGTTCCGAAACGAGCTGGGTAAGGCAGGAGTGGCACACAGGAAGTTAGGCTGGACTGGCTTAGATCATGTTAGTATCAATTACATCGCTTACCCACATCGTTAAGGTACACTGGTGGCCAGCGACACCGGGGGACTGCCGATGCAGATTTGAGGGCAAATTTAAGACCTTGAGATCTTTGCCTTCCGGACATGGAATCGAGCTAGGTTTTTTTTCATAGCTAGCAGAATTACTAGGCCTCACCCTAGAGAACCTGAATTGGCAAAAGTGGGCCCCTAGAGATTTTTCTAAAAAATCCCTTATCATAGTCCACAAAGTAGCATTTGTTTCGGTGAAATCTTGCAATTCCGTCGAAGATGTCTTGGTCCACCCGTCTTCCGAAACGAGCTGGGTAAGGCAGGAGTGGCACACAGGAAGTTAGGCTGGATGGCTTAGATCATGTTAGTATCAATTACATCGCTTACCCACATCGTTAAGGTACACTGGTGGCCGCGACACCGGGGGACTGCCGATGCAGATTTGAGGGCAAATTTAAGACCTTGAGATCTTTGCCTTCCAGACATGGAATCGAGCTAGGTTTTTTTTCCATGGCTGCAGAATTATAGGCCTCACCCTAGAGAACCTGAATTGGCAAAAGTGGGCCCTTGGAGATTTTTCTAAAAAATCCCTTATCATAGTCCACAAAGCAGCGTTTGTTTCGGTGAAATCTTGCAATTCCAGTCGAAGATGTCTTGGTCCACCCGTGTTCCGAAACGAGCTGGGTAAGGCAGGAGTGGCACACAGGAAGTTAGGCTGGACGGCTTAGATCATGTTAGTATCAATTACATCGCTTACCCACATCGTTAAGGTACACTGGTGGCCACTGACACCGGGGGACTGCCGATGCAGATTTGAGGGCAAATTTAAGACCTTGAGATCTTTGCCTTCCGGACATGGAATCGAGCTAGGTTTTTTTTCATAGCTAGCAGAATTACTAGGCCTCACCCTAGAGAACCTGAATTGGCAAAAGTGGGCCCTAGAGATTTTTCTAAAAAATCCCTTATCATAGTCCACAAAGTAGCATTTGTTTCGGTGAAATCTTGCAATTCCGTCGAAGATGTCTTGGTCCACCCGTCTTCCGAAACGAGCTGGGTAAGGCAGGAGTGGCACACAGGAAGTTAGGCTGGATGGCTTAGATCATGTTAGTATCAATTACATCGCTTACCCACATCGTTAAGGTACACTGGTGGCCAGCGACACCGGGGGACTGCCGATGCAGATTTGAGGGCAAATTTAAGACCTTGAGATCTTTGCCTTCCGGACATGGAATCGAGCTAGGTTTTTTTTCACGGCTGCAGAATTACTAGGCCTCACCCTAGAGAACCTGAATTGGCAAAAGTGGGCCCTGGAGATTTTTCTAAAAAATCCCTTATCATAGTCCACAAAGCAGCGTTTGTTTCGGTGAAATCTTGCAATTCCGTCGAAGATGTCTTGGTCCACCTATGTTCCGAAACGAGCTGGGTAAGGCAGGAGTGGCACACAGGAAGTTAGGCTGGACGGCTTAGATCATGTTAGTATCAATTACATCGCTTACCCACATCGTTAAGGTACACTGGTGGCCACTGACACCGGGGGACTGCCGATGCAGATTTGAGGGCAAATTTAAGACCTTGAGATCTTTGCCTTCCGGACATGGAATCGAGCTAGGTTTTTTTTCACGGCTGCAGAATTACTAGGCCTCACCCTAGAGAACCTGAATTGGCAAAAGTGGGCCCCTAGAGATTTTTCTAAAAAATCCCTTATCATAGTCCACAAAGCAGCATTTGTTTCGGTGAAATCTTGCAATTCCGTCGAAGATGTCTTGGTCCACCCGTCTTCCGAAACGAGCTGGGTAAGGCAGGAGTGGCACACAGGAAGTTAGGCTGGATGGCTTAGATCATGTTAGTATCAATTACATCGCTTACCCACATCGTTAAGGTACACTGGTGGCCATGACACCGGGGGACTGCCGATGCAGATTTGAGGGCAAATTTAAGACCTTGAGATCTTTGCCTTCCGGACATGGAATCGAGCTAGGTTTTTTTTCATGGCTGTAGAATTACTAGGCCTCACCCTAGAGAACCTGAATTGGCAAAAGTGGGCCCCTAGAGATTTTTCTAAAAAATCCCTTATCATAGTCCACAATGCAACATTTGTTTCGGTGAAATCTTGCAATTCCGTCGAAGATGTCTTGGTCCACCCATGTTCCGAAACGAGCTGGGTAAGGCAGGAGTGGCACACAGGAAGTTAGGCTGGATGGCTTAGATCATGTTAGTATCAATTACATCGCTTACCCACGTCGCTAAGGTACACTGGTGGCCGTGACACCGGGGGACTGCCGATGCAGATTTGAGGGCAAATTTAAGACCTTGAGATCTTTGCCTTCCAGACATGGAATCGAGCTAGGTTTTTTTTCACGGCTGCAGAATTACAGGCCTCACCCTAGAGAACCTGAATTGGCAAAAGTGGGCCCTTGGAGATTTTTCTAAAAAATCCCTTATCATAGTCCACAAAGCAGCGTTTGTTTCGGTGAAATCTTGCAATTCCATCGAAGATGTCTTGGTCCACCTATGTTCTGAAACGAGCTAGGTAAGGCAGGAGTGGCACACAGGAAGTTAGGCTGGACGGCTTAGATCATGTTAGTATCAATTACATCGCTTACCCACATCGTTAAGGTACACTGGTGGCCACGACACCGGGGGACTGCCGATGCAGATTTGAGGGCAAATTTAAGACCTTGAGATCTTTGCCTTCCGGACATGGAATTGAGCTAGGTTTTTTTTCATAGCTACAGAATTACTGGCCTCACCCTAGAGAACTTGAATTGGCAAAAGTGGGCCCCTAGAGATTTTTCTAAAAAATCCCTTATCATAGTCCACAAAGTAGCATTTATTTCGGTGAAATCTTGCAATTCCGTCAAAGATGTCTTGGTCCACCCGTCTTCCGAAACGAGCTGGGTGAGGCAGGAGTGGCACACAGGAAGTTAGGCTGGATGGCTTAGATCATGTTAGTATCAATTACATCGCTTACCCACATCGTTAAGGTACACTGGTGGCCGTGACACCGGGGGACTGCCGATGCAGATTTGAGGGCAAATTTAAGACCTTGAGATCTTTGCCTTCCAGACATGGAATCGAGCTAGGTTTTTTTTCACGGCTGCAGAATTATAGGCCTCACCCTAGAGAACCTGAATTGGCAAAAGTGGGCCCTAGAGATTTTTCTAAAAAATCCCTTATCATAGTCCACAAAGCAGCGTTTATTTCGGTGAAATCTTGCAATTCCGTCGAAGATGTCTTGGTCCACCTGTGTTCCGAAACGAGCTGGGTAAGGCAGGAGTGGCACACAAGGAAGTTAGGCTGGACGGCTTAGATCATGTTAGTATCAATTACATCACTTACCCACGTCGTTAAGGTACACTGGTGGCCACGACACTGGGGGACTGCCGATGCAGATTTGAGGGCAAATTTAAGACCTTGAGATCTTTGCCTTCCGGACATGGAATCGAGCTAGGTTTTTTTTCACGGCTGCAGAATTACAGGCCTCACCCTAGAGAACCTGAATTAGCAAAAGTGGGCTCCTAGAGATTTTTCTAAAAAATCCCTTATCATAGTCCACAAAGTAGCATTTGTTTTCGGTGAAATCTTGCAATTCCATCGAAGATGTCTTGGTCCACCCATCTTCTGAAACGAGCTGGGAAAGGCATGAGTGGCACATAGGAAGTTAGGCTGGATGGCTTAGATCATGTTAGAATCAATTACATCGCTTACCCACATTGTTAAGGTACACTGGTGGCCATGACACCAGGGGACTGCCGATGCAGATTTGAGATCAAATTTAAGACCTTGAGATCTTTGCCTTCCGAACATGGAATCGAGCTAGGTTTTTTTTCATGGCTGTAGAATTATAGGCCTCACCCTAGAGAACCTGAATTGGCAAAAGTGGGCCCCTGGAGATTTTTCTAAAAAATCCCTTATCATAGTCCACAATGCAACATTTGTTTCGGTGAAATCTTGCAATTCCGTCGAAGATGTCTTGGTCCACCCATGTTCCGAAACGAGCTTGGGTAAGGCAGGAGTGGCACACAGGAAGTTAGGCTGGACGGCTTCGATCATGTTAGTATCAATTACATCGCTTACCCACGTCGCTAAGGTACACTGGTGGCCGTGACACCGGGGGACTGCCGATGCAGATTTGAGGGCAAATTTAAGACCTTGAGATCTTTGCCTTCCAGACATGGAATCGAGCTAGGTTTTTTTTCACGGCTGCAGAATTACAGGCCTCACCCTAGAGAACCTGAATTGGCAAAAGTGGGCCCTTGGAGATTTTTCTAAAAAATCCCTTATCATAGTCCACAAAGCAGCGTTTGTTTCGGTGAAATCTTGCAATTCCATCGAAGATGTCTTGGTCCACCTGTGTTCTGAAACGAGCTAGGTAAGGCAGGAGTGGCACACAGGAAGTTAGGCTGGACGGCTTAGATCATGTTAGTATCAATTACATCGCTTACCCACATCGTTAAGGTACACTGGTGGCCGTGACACCGGGGGACTACCGATGCAGATTTGAGGGCAAATTTAAGACCTTGAGATCTTTGCCTTCCGGACATGGAATTGAGCTAGGTTTTTTTTCATAGCTACAGAATTACTGGCCTCACCCTAGAGAACTTGAATTGGCAAAAGTGGGCCCCTAGAGATTTTTCTAAAAAATCCCTTATCATAGTCCACAAAGTAGCATTTGTTTCGGTGAAATCTTGCAATTCCGTCGAAGATGTCTTGGTCCACCCGTCTTCCGAAACGAGCTGGGTAAGGCAGGAGTGGCACACAGGAAGTTAGGCTGGATGGCTTAGATCATGTTAGTATCAATTACATCGCTTACCCACATCGTTAAGGTACACTGGTGGCCGCGACACCGGGGGACTGCCGATGCAGATTTGAGGGCAAATTTAAGACCTTGAGATCTTTGCCTTCCGACATGGAATCGAGCTAGGTTTTTTTTCATGGCTGTAGAATTACAGGCCTCACCCTAGAGAACCTGAATTGGCAAAAGTGGGCCCTTGGAGATTTTTCTAAAAAATCCCTTATCATAGTCCACAAAGCAGCGTTTGTTTCGGTGAAATCTTGCAATTCCATCGAAGATGTCTTGGTCCACCCGTCTTCCGAAACGAGCTGGGTAAGGCAGGAGTGGCACACAGGAAGTTAGGCTGGACGGCTTAGATCATGTTAGTAATCAATTACATCGCTTACCCACATCGTTAAGGTACACTGGTGGCCCTGACACCGGGGGACTGCCGATGCAGATTTGAGGGCAAATTTAAGACCTTGAGATCTTTGCCTTCCGACATGGAATCGAGCTAGGTTTTTTTTCATAGCTACAGAATTACTAGGCCTCACCCTAGAGAACCTGAATTGGCAAAAGTGGGCTCCTAGAGATTTTTCTAAAAAATCCCTTATCATAGTCCACAAAGTAGCATTTGTTTCGGTGAAATCTTGCAATTCCGTCGAAGATGTCTTGGTCCACCCGTCTTCCGAAACGAGCTGGGTAAGGCAGGAGTGGCACACAGGAAGTTAGGCTGGATGGCTTAGATCATGTTAGTATCAATTACATTCGCTTACCCACATCGTTAAGGTACACTGGTGGCCGCGACACCGGGGACTGCCGATGCAGATTTGAGGGCAAATTTAAGACCTTGAGATCTTTGCCTTCCGGACATGGAATCGAGCTAGGTTTTTTTTCACGGCTGCAGAATTATAGGCCTCACCCTAGAGAACCTGAATTGGCAAAAGTGGGCCCTTGGAGATTTTTCTAAAAAATCCCTTATCATAGTCCACAAAGCAGCGTTTGTTTCGGTGAAATCTTGCAATTCCAGTCGAAGATGTCTTGGTCCACCTATGTTCTGAAACGAGCTAGGTAAGGCAGGAGTGGCACACAGGAAGTTAGGCTGGACGGCTTAGATCATGTTAGTATCAATTACATCGCTTACCCACATCGTTAAGGTACACTGGTGGCCACTGACACCGGGGGACTGCCGATGCAGATTTGAGGGCAAATTTAAGACCTTGAGATCTTTGCCTTCCAGACATGGAATTGAGCTAGGTTTTTTTTCATAGCTACAGAATTACTAGGCCTCACCCTAGAGAACTGAATTGGCAAAAGTGGGCCCCTAGAGATTTTTCTAAAAAATCCCTTATCATAGTCCACAAAGCAGCATTTATTTCGGTGAATTGAAATCTGCAATTCCGTCAAAGATGTCTTGGTCACCCGTCTTCCGAAACGAGCTGGGTATAAGGCCGGAGTGGCAACACAGGAAGTTAGGCCTGGATGGCTTAGATCATGTTAGCTATCAATTACATTGCTTACCCACATCGTTAAGGTTACACATGGTGGCGCGTGACACCGGGGACTGCCGATGCAGATTGAGGGCAAATTTAAGACCTTGCAGATCTTTGCCTTCCGGACATGGAACTGAGCTAGTTTTTTTTATAGCCTCTACAGAATACTGGCCTCACCCTAGAGAACTTGCAATTGGCAAAAGTGAGCCCCCTATGAGATTTTCTAACAAATCCCTTATCAATAGTCCACAAATTAGCATTTGTTTGGTGAAATCTTGCAATTCCGTCGAAGATGTCTTGGTCCACCTCTTCCGAAACGAGCTGGGTAAGGCAGGAGTGGCACACAGGAAGTTAGGCTGGATGGCTTAGATC
>NW_027098491.1:0-23512 GCF_019320115.1 Miscanthus floridulus | reverse complement strand
CAATTGCTAGGGCTTAGGTTTGCATATTTTGAATGCCTGCATACTTGCTAGATCTGGAAGGCCAATCGGTAGTCCGTCTCTTGCGTATGCTCCAAGTAAGGGCAGCAGATATAGTATTATTGTTTCGCGCCAAATTTTTCATGCAATGTAACGTCATATGTTTCAAGAGATCCGTTCACATAAGCTTGGGGGCCGCAAGCTGAGCATTAACAGACAAAACAGATAGTGTTACATGTGGCGACAAAACAGAAGTACTTCTGGGTGCAAGGATTTTGCGCATGACATTTACAAGCTTCCGTCAGCAACATGTGCATATAGCGGCAAAAAAAAAAGGCAATAGACGTTACTTAGTGTTACATGTGCTGTTCCATAAATTTGTTGATAGACAGATATCCGTTGCAATCGCACTCGTCCACATTTATTAGCCAAACAGAAACGTCGAATGTGGTTACATGTACTAGTTGGATAAGATTATGTGTTTTGCCTGCCACATTTCAGATCACTTCATAATGTTTTTTCTGGGAATGCTCGAATTTCTCGATAATTGCTGTAGCCAAGCATATGACTGGTCCTTTTGCTGACACTGTTTGTGTTCTGCGATTGCAGGGCACTCCCATTGTATAGAGCAGACCCCACTTGTGATATCGTTGATCTCATCCTTAGCAAGGTATGCTGCCATATCAATGGTTTTTTGGTATTTAAGTAGGCTGTGCGTGTTGTATTGCAGCGTGTTGTTCTTCTGGATTATGATGGCCAACTCTGTCTCTTCTTCAGAATGACCCTGATGTGGATACTGATTCAAGCAGTCAGGTGGCCTTTTTCTGTGGCTCACCTCCTGCACGCACTAACAACCCTGTTATCAATGACCCACAGTTTGGAAAGAAAACACCATCCTTTTCTCCTTTAGGAAGCTTTTTGGAAAAATGGCAGCTGGAAGAGTTGAAGTAGGTTCTCCGACCTGCGGGGCCAGCAGCCCGAAAGTAAGAATCGAAGGTTTTGCTTGCGGGAACAAAGAGCCCCCTCACTGTGCAGTTACATTTGCCTGATGATCCGCATTGACCCTACCTAACCCTGTTTTGCTACCCCGCAACCTGTACATTTTCGCTGCCCAGCTGAGGATATAACTAGTTTCTTTCGTTATATAAGCTGCTAGCTGCTCATTGAAGAGTCAAGTCGGAGTCGAGTCAGAGCGTTTGGTGCCCCTTGTGATTGTGGCATTTGAAACTGCATGATCGAAGGGAGCATAGCTCTCGGATGTAAATATAGATGGAGGTGTCCGGTGTATGTACTAGATGTTGGATGTGTCTGCTAAATGTAGTAAGGTTGGATGGGTCCATATGTCGGTGTCATGTAAATACCGTCATGCATTTGGATGTAAATTGAAATGCATCTTCAGTTATGTTTGCCATGCGTTCATTGTCACTTGCCGAGGCTCTGAGGATGCTGCCAAGAATGTACTCCTCTTTTCTAAATTACAAGTCGTTCAGACTTCTCTAGACACCTAGAAAAGCCAGAACGGCTTGTAATTTGGAATGGAGGGAGTAGTAGCAGCTTTGAAAGCGGGTGGTCTTCTTATTAGGTCGTTTTCTGTCGTGCCGCGCTCATTTTGACGGTGCTGCAGCAATCGTTATTTGATTTATTTATTATCTATTTCTTGGTGATATGCACAAAAGCATGCGCATCTGATGCCGTAAGCTTTGAGATGGAAGAATCTGTTGTTATTGGTACTGTCCACGGATCATGTTGGAATCCTTCACGTATGTGCACCGGGAACAGAGCATTTGCAACAATTATCCCAAACTGGAGTCCTTCACGTATGTGCAGCCGAGAACAGAGCATCTGAAACAATTATTCAGAGTAGTTTATACAAATGAAGCAATTATTCAGAGTAAATTATACAAATGAAGTGGTCGAATGACATGTTATGTTAACTATACAACACCAAACTATACAACTAAATCTGACGGAGTCAGTTAAACTAAGGTGCGTGGATGAAATCAAATCGATGAACTGTACAATTGAATGGAATGAAAATCCAAGCTAGGAATGAATGGAAGATCCAATTAGCTAGTCGATGAATCTTCAGTCTGTTGGTTGTAGTAATAGTGTGCATGGTCGCTTGAGCTACAGCTAGGAAAAGACAGATTTGAGCCGAAACAATAATAATTCCGGAAACTCAATCTTCTTCTCCGTAGCTAAGCTAATAAGCATATCCGTCATCATCGATCATCCACAAGAAGAAAGAAAGACGGATCCCTCATCTGAGGATGGCCCTGGAGTGCCTGAGGATCATGTGGAAGGGCGTCGTCGCTGCAGTCGCCGTCACCGGGCGCCTGCTTGTGCTAGTACTCAATGGAGCAGCAGCAGCTTTGCTGGGCGACGGCCCTCGGCACCACCTTGCCCAGGCTATTCCGCTTGCCGCAGGGGGTGGGGGTTGCCGTAGGGTGCAGTTGCTGGTGCTGCCGGGCGTGGCGGCGCTTGGTGGCGCACCGGAGTAAACGGCAGCTTGGTCTGCGACAAGACGCCGGTCCCGGTGGTGCTGCACATGTTTAGGCGGCGCCGTCGTAGAAGAGGAGGACGAGGTGACGGTGATCGTCGCCGGTGCCGCTGTGGTGACGGTGGCGCGGTGCGCCGCCATCCTCCTGGTGACCGCGGCGCCATCGGCTTGGCGAGCCTGCTGCGTGCGTAGGACGTCGGGCAGGCTGGACTCGAGCAGCAGGACGGTGGCGCAGTGCTTGAGCACCTCGAGGTTCATGCGCGCGTCGTCCAGGCTCCTGTGCTTCTGCTTGCCTATGCCGAAGTAGGTGGCGAGCGTGGCCATCTTGAGGTCCCCCGCGCGGCGGCCGAACTCCGCGGCCAGGACGTTGAGGGAGTCGATGACGCCGGCGGGCTCCGGGGCGGGGGCGGCCGATGTCGGCGAAGGCCTCGCGGATGCGGGGGCAGTCGAGCGCTGGATGTTGTGCCCAGCCCACACGCGGCCTGGATAGGATGTTGTTGCGTTGCAGCCAGAGGCCAGAGCCAGGCAGGAGTTCCATATTTATATTAGTAATTCCATCATCTCATCGATCAGGCAGCTAATTAAGAATGCATGCATATGTAGCACCAATGCCATGCATGCAACAAGAAAGAAAGAAACGTACTTACGTACCGTCCAGGATGTCGAATATCTTGTCGGCCACGTCCTTGAAGGGCGGCGCCGACGCGATGGCCTCGACGTCCGTGAATCGCCTGGTGACGGCGACGGAGAGGGTCGCCCGGGCGGATGAGGGTGTCGTAGCTGCCCACCTCCACCAGCTTCCTGGGGCACACCAGGATGGCGCCGAACTCCAGCAGCCACCACCGCCCCGCCGCCGACGGAGCCGTCGTCTCTACGTCGAAGAAGACGATCTCTCTCATCGCACCTGTCGTCATGTCGATGGATTGATTGCTGGCTGCGTGCTAGCTGCTGCTTCCTAGATCTTATTCTCGATCGATGAACGAATGTTCTATCTCTTATTCTTTCCTCCTCCTGCTGGTCTGGCCTGGCTACCTATCTAATGAAGCAACAAGTGCTTTGTTAGCGCACGTTTCCCTGTAGCTGCTAGCTAGGAATGGAATTCAATGCAATGGAAGCTACGAAGAAGAAGAAGAAGCTAAAGCTGTACATCAATGTCTGATGCTCTGGCGGCAAAGCAGATCGATGCGATGCTGTATATATATATATCATGTTTATGTAGTACTTGCCGTTAATGGACGGACGGACGGACGGACATAGATAGATAGAAGGAACAAGCATATGTCGTTTATTTCCTTGCGGGTCCGACCGGAATTGCTCGATCGCTCGATGGATGGCTTCATATGTTGGGAACGAACGACGTGTGCTTGCGTACGTCTCGGCCGCTACTATTCATTCCTTCCAATTAAACCGGCCCGGCCGGGGGCAAGCAAAGCTAAGGAACTGCTAGCCCCAACAGGGTACGCAACCAAATGCCTGCAATGCAATACAAGCAACCGGGGGCAGAAGCTTGTGTTCGTCTGGCCGGAAAAAATGGCTGATGCTGATGCTGATTTGTTGTGAGAGAGAAATACTGTTATTTCGCTGAAACGGTACGGCTGATAATTTCGAGCGGAACATGGCAATGCAGCGCATGTCGTTAACGGATCGGTAGTAACTTGCACCATATAGCAATCCAGCTGCAAATTAACATGTCTCAATCTGAACATGCATGCAGCAATCTGATGAGTACAGTCGTAGTAACTTGCACATATAGATTATATATAGGAGCTAAAGCTACTTTGTGGGATTGATAGTAAAAGGTGTTCTCTTACTTCCCTCTTTCCTCCATGCAAAGCAAAGCAGAGCACTGCAATTTAAATGTGTAACGCAAGCGTCAACCTGGCTGCTGGCTGCTTCTCTTTCCGTGCGTGCATGGGTCGCCATTCTACACACGCACCAACTAACTTAACTGCCACAAACACAACGGAGATAGAATATTCTCGCTCCAAGCTAGTAGCTTACCTTCCCATCCGCGTTACGTACTATTAATTAGTAGTTTCTTTAAGGGAAAATTGGTTTCATAGCATTGAAAGATCGCCATATCCGGAAAATACCATCAAAACTTTGCTGCTCCAATAAATACCATCCAAGAATGGCGACGTCTCCTACGATATAGCATTCCGTCACGTTTGGTGCAAACGTCGCCGCCTCCGTCAAGCTCCTCTCCTTCTCCTTCCTAAGCTGAGTGCAGCCGCTTGCCTCTCCTCAGGTGGGACCTGCTCCAACGGCTGCCGCTCCAGAGGGATAGAGCAGACCGGTGACGACAGCAACGGCAACGGCAAGGCTCTGCGGAGGGTGTCGTCGAGGATGCAGCACCTCGTTGACTTCGCGCGGGATGAAGTCGGCGCACACCCTCATCCTCCGCGACATGCTCATGCTCGAGAACCAAGTCCCGCTCTTCTCTTCCTCCTCCAAGGATCCTCGAGCCCCAGTGCGCGTACCCCGGCGAGCTGCTCCCGCGGATGGTCAACCCGGGGTCATGAAGGAGCTCTGCCCGTTCAAGATGGTGGACACGTTCCCCCGCGATTGAAGTCAGCAAGAACGCACACCTGCTCGAGGTGCTCTACTATCTGCTTGTGCCCAAGCCATGACGGCGCGGCGGAGGCCGTCGCCCACTGGGCAGTAGCCGCGAAGACGGCTACGACAACGAGGAGCAGCCGATGGACGGCGCTGGCGATGAAGAGCAAAAACATGCCGCCGGCTGCGAGTATGTGAAGCAGCTGCTGCTCACCGTGTCCAGCATGGCGTCGGGGCTCAACAGCGGCCTGATGCGCTACGTGACGAGGCCGGTTCGCGTTCGCTGTCAAGGCACCGTCGTGCCGGGGTTCTCGCGATGAAGCAGCCCGTCGAGGCCTTCTTCATGTCCAGCACCGACGCGAGCATGCACGCCCCACGACCCAAATGGCGCGGAGTCTTAGGGGGGCTCGGAGCTCAAGCCCGGCGCCTGTTGCTTTGCCTCGCATGCTGCCGCCGAGCGCTCCAGCGCTACCGCCGCTCGCCCTGGCTCGCCAAATATGCCTCCACCGGAAGCTGCACCCGCACCAGCCCGCGATTCCACCCCCTGCAGCAGTCAGACGCTGAAGCTCGCCGCCCACGGCACCAGGGCCTGCCCGCTACCACTCTTTCTGCCCGGAGCTCCCCGCACCGGGAGTCGACGTGCGGCCCAGCACGGAGGACCACTCGGCTCTCTTCCCTCTAGAGCGACAGCAGTTGGAGCGAGTCCCACCTGGAGGAGAGGCAGCGGCCACACTCACCTATATATGGCCCAAACGGGCCGTCGGGCACGGCACTAGCATGGGCACGGCCAGGCACGGCACTACGCGGCACGGCATGTTAGCCGTCCCATGCCTGATAGTGCCGCCATGGCCGACTCGGCGGCCCAGGCATGGCACTATCATGGCTTAGGCGTGCCGTGCCGTGGCCACTGGGCATGGCAGCCCGTAGTGCTCGTGCCAGCACTGGCACTAAAAGTGCCAAACACCTTAGAAACTTCAGAATTTTAACAGAAACTTATACAATACTTCAAACTTTAGAAGATCACACTTTGACAACAGAGATACAAGTTCAAACTTTAACAGAAACTTCAGAAGATCACAAACACAGAAACAGACTAGAGAGAACAAAATAAAATTTTATTAGAGCTTTAGTGCAATGGCTGCCTCATTAAAACCTGTCTAGGTAAAACTCACTCTTGTGAGAAACCCTAGACAGGGAAAAAAGAGTACAGCCCGGCTCCTTTTAAGTTCATTGTCCTTAAATCAAAGTTCATAAGTCTAGCATATTACAGTCCAGTACATAAATGATAACTAAGACAACTAATTAAGATAAAGTTTTTCAAATGCTTCTTCAAGCTCCTGGTCTTCCACATTGTGCTGCATCCTTGCCTCTGCTGCCTCCCAGTCTTTGATGCAGGTGAGCATCTCCACCATCTCAGCCTTCAGCCTCCTCCGCCGCTCCTCGATTATCCTGCCAGTCATACTAAAAGTGGACTATGAAGATATGGTAGAAACAGGAACAGTTAAAATATCTTTAGCCATGATTGACAGAACTAGATAAGTGAGTTTGTGCTCATGCCACCAGTTCAACAGGTTAAAATCATCATCTAACTGGCTAACAGTGTCACAGTCAAGTAGGAAACTAGTTCAGAAGTATTATTATTAGAAGAACTTGCAGCATGCAGCAGGGCAGTTGCAGAGGTATGTCTAGACAGATTAAGAGTACCAGATAGAGGATGGATACCACCTACAGAACAATCACCTTCATCATCATCATAAATCTCATCCCAAGCAGACCTTTTCTTACCAGACAGGTTAGGAGGGACAGTCCTCCTCAACCTAACAGATCCAAATTTCTCCTCATACTTATTGTAAACATCAGTTAGTCGAGCTCTAGTGGCAAGCTGGTAAGTTTCATAGGATGTACTGGTAAGGCTACCCAACCTCCTCAGTACTCTGCTGAAACCTTTCATTTTAGCTCTAGGATCCAAGATGAATGCAAAAGAATATAGCAAAGGAATATCCCTTCAGTATTTATTATATTTGTCTATCATTGGTTGAATCACATGTCTGAGGTGAGTGTCATTACCATAGTTTTTTAGGTGTATAGCAATCTTAACTAGATAATGAATCATAAGTGGAGATGTAGGATAGTACACACCAGACAAAGCAACAGTAGCATCATAAAACAATTCAAGAAATTCAAATACTTTTTGTCCAACAGCCCAATATTCATCAGTTAAAAAGCAACTGACCACCTTCACCCCTAGGATAGTGAGCATGCATGAAAGTAGTGAAAGGAGTCTGGTGAGGAAACAAATGCTTGAGCATCAGATATGTAGAATTCTACCTTACCTCCATGTCCAGCTGAAATTTCCTAGGTCTAAACACCAGTGGCAATACAGTAACTTTTGTATGCAGCAATTCTCTAGTTAGATGAGTTCAGAAATGATATTGCAGTTCTAAATGTTTCAATCAAAGGCTGAAGAGCATTAAGGGCCTCCTTAACAATCAGATTTATGATATGACATGCACAGCGCTGATGCATGAACAAAGTTACTAACTGCATTATCAGTTTCATTTCTATCATTATCAGGGGGTACTTCAATACCAAGATATTTAGACAGTACATGCCTAAGTGGTACGCATGGCAGAAACATTAGGTGAGGCATTATCCAAAGTAACAGCAAAGACCTTTTTAGTCAAACCATAATCAGCAAGCACAGATATAACCCTTTCAAGCAATGTTTTGGTCCACTGTGGGACACATCAATAAGCACAAGACCAAGCACCCTCTTCTCTAGTTGCCAATCAGGATTTATGTAATGAGCAACCACACTAAGATAGTCCTCTTTGGCATTACCAGACCAAATATCAGAGGTAAGACAAACACAATTTATAGCAGATGAACTAAGAGTCTCAACAAGCTTAGTCTTTTATCAGTGAAGTATTTGACTATGTCTCTAGTGGTGGTTTGTCTAGAGACAGGAACAAACTTTGGATTATGAGCATTTCTAATGTAATCATAAAAAGCATCAGTTTCACCCATACAGATAGGCACATCAAGGTCTAGAAAGCAATCGAACCAGTTCCGTGCGAGCAACAATAGGAACAGTACTCCCAAGTACGCATACTACCATCAGGATTAAAAGATATCTGAGACTGAGTCATGCGAGTTTTCTCACGCCTCTTAACACATTTGTCCCTATGACGAGTGAGGTGACCAGTGCCACCACTAGAGAGAGCAGAGTAATTGCTTATTGCAGTGGATGCAGCGAGCGGGCATACCTGATCTTCTTACCTTTGGGACCTTTTTGAACAACTTCTCGAAATCGAGCCACACAGCCGAGGTAGAAGGACGTGAGCGCTTGTCGTCGTTGTCATCCTCTCCTTCTTCTTCTTTGCCCCCTGCTGCATCATTGCTGCCGCCATCACGGCCGACAGCTCCGCAGCGTCCTCGCGTAGGTCATCCTCGTTGTCATCTTCGGCTAGCCGCACATCCACCTCTCATCGTTGGCGCTGACCTCAACGGTCTCGTCGGAGGAGCGGGCCATCGTCACTCGCCGGCGCCCGGTTCCTCAACGGCTTCACACATAAACAAAGAATCAGTAGCAGATCTAGTTAGGGTTAGGGTTAGGGTTAGGGTTAGGGTTAGGGTTAGGGTTTACAAGTACCTTGGCGGCCGGAGCACCGGGAACGCCGGCGACGTCGACGACGCGGGATCCGGCCCTCTGGTTCCTCGACGGATGCGAATCAAGAGGGGACCTACAGGAGGGAGCACATCAGATCGAGATCTAGGAGGGGATAAGGAAGGAAGAGCCAGATCTGGAGGGGAGCAAAGCTCAACTTACCGACATCCCGGAGCACCAGAGTTGCTGGGGGCCCGGCGAGGTCGACGACGGTGACGAATGAGATGATGAGGTGGACGGACAAGGCTACATCAATGGGGTGAGATCAAGACGAGGCCGTGCCATGTGCCCGTGCCGTCCAGCAGTGGCTCTAGATGCCATCGGAGGGCAAGAAGAAGAGAGGAGACACCACCAGAGAGGGAGACGAAGAG
Organism: Miscanthus floridulus; assembly: GCF_019320115.1. Classification (NCBI taxonomy): domain Eukaryota; kingdom Viridiplantae; phylum Streptophyta; class Magnoliopsida; order Poales; family Poaceae; genus Miscanthus; species Miscanthus floridulus. The sequence goes on along the minus strand of NW_027098491.1, from coordinate 14,421 downwards.
AGGAGAGAGCCGCTCGCAGAGGTTAGAGCGAGAGACAAGAGAGAGAGGGAGCTGGAAACAAATGAGCTAGGGTTTCGTCGATACGGGGCGGCGTGGGGGCGTTGGCTTATATAGCCGACCCATCCAACGGTCGGATCCAACGGTCATGAAGGATCTGGGGGAGGGGATCAACGGCCCTCCTTTGTTGGATCCATGCCAAGGCCGTGCCGGCCTGTAGCCGTGCCGTGCCTGGATCGTGCTAGCGGGGCGAGGTGGCAGCCCAGGCACGGCACTGCTGCCGGGCCGTGCCAAGGCACAGGCACGAAGCAGGTCGGGCCGGGTCGGGCTTGGGCCGTGCTTTTTAGTGCCGTGCCCGTGCCGGCCCACCGTGTTAGTGCCATTTGGAAAAGTATACACTCACCTCAGAAAGAACGGAGGAGCTTGACGGAGGCGACGGAGTTTGCTTTGACCGTGATGGAATGCTATATCCAGGTGACGTCGCATTCTTTCAATGGTATTTTGCGGAGCGACAAAATTTCGATGGTATTTTCCGGATACGGTGATCTTTCGATGCTATGAAACCAATTTTCCCTTTCTTTAAATCTTAGTACACGATTTTTTTTTCAAAAGAGCCCATACTTTTTAATATATACTAAAATACCACTGCATAGTATAATAAAAAAAAGTATAACCATATACTATACGTATACTTGCATACTTGATATACATACTACCTTGGATGGTTTAGTATGATGATATACTCTGTCTACTCTCAGGGAGTAGTTACTCTTATGGCCCGACGAAGTGTATGTAGATGGAGTATATCATCATATTAGACTATCTAGGGTACTATATATAACAAGTATGTATGTATACTTAGAGTATATGATTGTACTTATTTTATATGCTACTATCATAGTATTATATAATATATTAAAAAATATGTGCTCTTTTGAAAAAAAAAAATCACATAATAAAGATCTGGAGTATCTTAATATTAGTATGTCAACATAATCAAACTAATAAATGAGTATGTAAAAACTACGCAACGTGATTTATTGATTATGGGAATAACTACTCCCGAGAATATATAAAATGCACATATATTGCATCGTTCTTCTGCTCTGGCTAGCTTATATATATCCTAATAATTTGCGAGGCTGCACTTTATTTGCCACAACCCTATCCACCACCTCCAAGATTCAGACATTCTTAGACCCTAGCTAAGCAGAATTTTATTTAAATAATAAAGCTACAGCCGAGGAAACACACACAACGTATAATATGCGGATGCCACTACAATTTCTTCGTGTTGGAAGTCCACTGCAACTATATATCCACCTATTTGTCACCGTGTGCTATCACAATATATATGCATAAAATTGCATCCATGCCGCGTTGTATGCCTCCACTGCCACGGTGCTTTGCCACCTCCTCCTCTTTACCTGGGGGCGCACTGCGATCTTGGCTCATTCTTGCCTCCACTGCCCTTGTCGTCTGACTCGCACTATCGATGCCTTTGACGACCTCTCCATCGAGAGCAACAAAGAATGCTTTGGATTCTGATGCCTCTGACTTAGGGGAACATATTTAGATGATGCCACCGGCATTACTACAGAAAAAACTTATGTGAGGCGTTGGGAATGGACCTCGAAGGTGGGCAGGAATTTCAAACCGCCTCGGTTATGCCTGGGATTAACCGAGGCGGTCACAATCAAACCGCTTCGCAAAATCGATTTACGGAGGCGGTTAAAATTATTAACCGAGGCGGGACCCCATTAAACGGGTTAAAATCTTATAAGGCCCGTCTCGGTTAATATGGCCAAGCCCACCAGGAAGCCCACTAAGCCTAGAAATCAGGTCACACTATATAATGAAATGAAACGTTAAATCCACTCTCTCCCTTACTTGTCTATCTTCCAGCTGCACTCTCCACCGAGCGTTGGAGACTCAACCGTGCCCTCCCTTCCCCTCCCTATTCCAGCGACGCCCCACCTCTCACCCACGCCCTCCATTCCCTCCTCTCACCCGCACCCTCCCTTCCCCTCCCGGCGGTGCCCCTCCCACGCCGCCGCAGCCCTCTCTCTCTCACTCCCTCTCCCTCTGTCTCTCTCACTCCACAGGCATGGGCGGCGCGGGTGGCGCGGCTCCCATCTCTGCTCCCCTCCCGAGGCGGATGCGGGCGCGGCCTCAGCAGCGATGACAACTAGGCAGGCTCGCCCCCTCCTCCAGCGCCGGCGGCGCGCGAGCCCGGTCCCCTCCTCCAGTGCGACGGTGGATTTGGCGAGCAGGCCTCTCCAGCGGCTCCGGGCGGGGTCTATGCGCCCCGACGGATCTTGCGATGATGGTGGCTCTATGAAGGCTGGATCTGGTGGTGGGGAGGCCGGATCGGGTGGTGGGGAGGCTAGATCCTGCGAGCGGCGGCGGCGGCGCGTGGATGGGTTCGGCGGGCCTATCCACGGGTTTTTTTATTATTAACTGAGGCGGGCAACTGGCCCGCCTTGGTAAATCAGTGATTTACCGTGACCTTGTGTTCGAGGCGGACGGGTTGTCCGCCTCGGTACACCCTTTTTGCCCGCCTCGGTTATGATTATCGTAGTAGTGCGGCAGCGACAGGAGGAAGAGGCGACATGTCATATCTCAGACAACATGGGGATCAAGGCTGTGAGGCTATTCAGAAAGCCATGGACCAAGTGTTGCTGCCTTGACACCTTCCACCTTCCACAAGGTGCTTCATGTATGAGCTCCTACACACCTAGGTACTCCACTAAGTTTTTTCTGTCTCACATGTGCCACACTCATTGACCAGTCCCTTCATGCCAGATTGCCAACAAGCGCTAATAGACCGCTATCATGGAGCATGAGTAGCACACATCAACGGCTTGGGAAACCTCGACCCATCCAATGTCAATTCCATCATCACCATGCTCAGTGACGTACAACACCATGATCAGTTCATCATGATGTCAGAGACCTAGCGCATCACCTATAAGATGTCCCATGGCTCATGCTACCATGGGATTATTGGAGCTTGTTTCAATCCATATTTTGTTCCTCCTATATATGTTTCCACCAAGCACAAGTTGTTTCTCTTCGATTTGATCCATCGCCACTAAGGTTGATGTTGTTCGCACCCGAAATTAACAAGACCTAAGCTTTCTCGGAAAATGGCCAAGATGGTTTTGGAAACTTTATCCAATTGCATAACTCTCTTGAGATGAGAAAAATACATATGTGGAACGCCAAATTTGGATTCTAGATGAAGTAGCAATGTCCATTTGAAGATCCACCATTGAGAAATGAAACTGTTTAGGCCAATTCCAAAACCGTTACCTAACAGTTTTGACAACCAATTCTGAGTTATATTTTGACATGGGGTTTGAAGAGATTCGACTCTTAACGGGGACAAACCTCCCAAGTTCCAAACCTATAAATATCAAGGGCCACGGTCGATTGCGCCATACCAAATCAAGCTATCTTTTATATTTCACCCGTTTATTCCTTATTAAACCCTACTTTGCACCCCATGTGTTGTTCTCCTCTTGTCTCCATGTTATGATGAAAGAATCGAATACCCCAATAGGGAAGGGGTGAACTGGGCTCTAGAAATTTAAATCAATAATCTTAATTTGTGTTCGCTCGTTGCATGGATTAAGCCTAGGACTAAAAAGATCACACTAAGATTGAGTCCTTAGGGCCATCATGCTACACATCTACTTAGATGAAAACATAGAAAATAATTAGAGGAACATGATAAGAAACTCTACCAACATCTTCACATAGCTATTGACACAACCTATGAGGTCAGAAACTAAAGGGAAGCTCATCCACTAAGGGCAGGGCTCTCTGAAAGTGATTCTCCAAACAGCTAAATCTCGCACAAATTCAGGTGGGTAGCAGGTAAGAATCAATTTTCCATTTACACTGGGAGGTAGAAGCTAAAAAAACATGCTCTCCGCTGCTCCCTGTTCAAAACCCACAAGAATCACTCTATGATCAATTCTCACCTGCTCCCCACCCTACACTACAAGAAATCTAGGCTTCTATGACAATTGCCAGATGACAGAGCACCTATCTGTCACAAACAGCTGTTTATGACGACTGTTCATAAGATGACAACTGTTTATGATCAGGCTGTGTCTTTTATAGTATACTCTGCATGGGATTTGTGACGATAAATCAATGTCAAAGTTGATCGTCATAAATATAGAACTATTACATTTTTTAGAAAATATCTTGTTATCTTACTTGGCTGCTGGTCCACATGTCATGTGTCTTAGGTGGACTCTTCCCGTCCACGTCAGCTCCTAGTCTAATGTTAGGATTGCAGGGAAAATCTTCAAAAAATCAAAAAAATGTGACACACAGGGTTATAGCGTCGTCAGGAAAAGCAAGATTGGTACACTAGTAGAGAACAAACTCTCGGTTCAGCACATTAGTCTCGGCCCTGGACTGCAGAGGACCTTTAGTCCCGGTTGGTGTTATCAACCTAGACTAAAGGGCCCTTTAATCCCGGTTGGTGTTACGAACCCAGACTAAAGGTCCTCCAATGGGCTAGTTCAAAAGAAAAGCATCACATCCAAGGTCACATGTGCTGTGTATGTGGGGTGGAAAGGTACGCGCGAGGCAATGCATGAGGTCTTAGATTCGCCTCCCATGAGGCACATGAGTGGGAGGCATTTTTTTAGCCTCGGAGGACCTTTAGTCTCGGTTCAAGTTAACCGGGACTAAAGACGTCTTTATTCCCGTATTCCTAGTCCTGGTTGGGAAACCGGATTAAAGGTGTTTTCCAACCGGGGCTGAAGCCACGTTGTATACCAGCGTAGGTAGCGTCGTCTGAAAATTAAAGGCAGAATAGTCGTTTTGGTCACTGAACTATTGCTCGACGCTCAATTTTATCCCTGAACTTTCAAAACGGTCGTTTTAGTCCTCAAACTCCACTTTTAGGCCCAATTTCAGTCATGAAACTTAGCATTTGGGGCCCAATTTCATCCATAACTACTAAAGTGCATTTTGGTCTTTAAACTTTTATTTTTCAACTCAAATTTGTCTATCCAAAAGAAAACTTTATATTTTAGACACAATTTCATCCATGAATTATCAAAATGCATTTTTTCACAACTTCATCCTTTGTCTAGCACCACCCACGATATTGTTAGGTACTTTTCAACATTTATATTTATATTCTAAGATGAATATAAATATAGATCTAAATATTCTTAAATATAAATTCTTTTATCCCATGGATAAAATAATTATTCTATACACATGGTTATTAGTTGAGCCTAACGCTAGAAGTAGCTGAGAAAAAAAAATTATAGATCTATTATTGTTTCAATATATCCATGTATTCTTAAGGAATAGCGTGTGAAGCAACTGTAATTGCTCCCACAAAAATCATTTATAGCCGGATATATACAAAAGGTATCATTATAAGGTAACATTAAAAATAACATCTTGGAATTATTAATGGCTAGTAAAGAGATTTTGGATGAATATTATTTTTCTATCTCCAATCGCTCCCAAAATGTAAAGTTTGAGGACTCAAACGATCATATTTATAGTTTTAGGATGAAATTGAGCATAAAATGCAAAGTTTAAGGACTGAAATGATGATCATCATAGTTCTAGGATGAAACTGAGCCTAACAGTAGAGTTTGAGGACTAAAATAGTTGTTTTAAAAGTTTAGGGATAAAAATAAGCCTTAGAAAATAGTTTATGGATCAAAATAACTATTCTAACAAAACTAAACTAAACCTTCAAGATTACATATTACTATTATGGGTGGCGGAGAGACGATGTATACTCGTGAGAAAGTGATAGGGAGGGAGCCGGGTGGTTGCCACCAGCACAACACAAATAGCGCACGAGAACGAGCTCTAGCTCGGTTTGCATGCGGTGCAGGTGGGCACGCTGCCCACCGGCGTTCGAATGCCTGGTTCGGCGCGGGTGTTCTCACCAGAATTTATTCCTATAATAACATTTCAGTAAAGTCTCTCAACGCGTGGTGCCACAAAGAGATTGCGATGTTTCCGTCGCATATAGAGCCTTCTGGTTTCTGGTGATATCTCAAGGACGCGTCTTCATATCTGTGTATAGTTGTAGGTCTGCTTGTGTACAAGTGGTGTGAGTGTGTATGGTGTCGGCATGTATCTGTATACGAAGAGATGCTACAGCTGTATCCCGACGAGAGATGTAAAAATAACACAAATAGCGCACGCACTCCATGCATATGTTTCACGTGACACGCCTATATATAGCGCTTACCGGTCGGCCCGCGGATGGCTACATATATGTACAGCAACATATATATAGTTAATTAATTAACCCTCATGCAGGAATAAATTCTTGCCTCCTCCGTGCTCCAGCTACTGTTTAGCACGGTTCATGACGCTGGCGTTTACTTTTTTTGTGACACTGTTCATCAAATTTTAAATATGTTCCGGTTGCTATTCGTCCGAATTTTTTCCTGTTCACTTTCTCTTTGTTCGCCGCTTTCAGAACGGGCGCCGCGGCAGCGCGCCTATACATGAATGGTGACATATATGGATGGATGCAGAGAGCTGGGCAACAATTACGGATGGAAGGAAATGGACAGGCCGACCGAGTCCACGCGAATTTCCTTGTCCTAAAATAAATTGTGTTGTGTGGCTAAAAGATCATCTACACTGTAGTATGTGCGCTGTAGTCTAGGAGAGATCCCCCTTCCTGACAGGTTTTTAATTAGATTTATTTACATAATACATATTTGCACATGTTTTTTAAACATATATATAATATAATATAATAGTAATGCTGCTTACATACACACGCATGTATATTGACTATATATAAACGCACAGACGAACATCGTCGATCAGCTATAAGCTAACAGATTTTGAAATTAACGAAGTCCAGAAGGTGTTATGTGCATGCTTACCACTTAGTGAATAACGCCATTCTTCGTCGAACAAATCAATCAATAGAAATACAACACACATGCCAAGTACGTATAGTATGTGAACTTGGACGCCATGACAACAAACCTGACCAACGGGCAACAGAGCTATATGCTTAGTTCATAAATTTATTTACACGTCAGTGTCATATCGGTCATATATATACTTCTAACCAGAGATGTCTTTATTTCTTCAAAAAATATCTACTATATCACAATCCATGGTTAGGGATGGCATTGGACCCACACACTAGTGTAGGCCGAGTAAATACCCACTTGTGACATTTTGTCTAACATGTAAAATTCCACACCCACGCGGAGAGGTTTTGCATGTGTCCGCACGCGTGACGGATTGGATTATATATAATCCCTATTAGTTAGTATAAGTAGCCCATTAACCTGTGCTCCAGTACAGTCTAGAATCTTACGTTACACAAGTATTAAAAGTTTGGTAAAGACTTCATTACGCTCAACTGGTTTTTAATCAACCCGCCCACACACCCCGCCCACGTGGCTGCACACCCCCACTCGCTCTCTCTCTCTCTCTCTCTCTCTCTCTCTCCCTCTCTCGCCCGCGGCACCTGGTGAGCTCCTCCCAGTCACGGTCTCTCCCCGACAAGGACCTCCTTCGGCGAGTCCGCGCCCATGCCCCACCTCCTCCCCATGCGGTCCTCCCTCTCTCCCCTTCGCTGCCGCCGACGGCAATGGCGAGGTAGGCCTCCTCTTCATCCTCCTCTTCCCTCCTCCTCTGGATCTGCTGCTGCTTAGGGTTTCAGCGAGCTCTCCCCTGATCTTCCCCAACTCCAGCGGGCTTAGAAGAAAAGGTTTAGGGGGGGGGGGCAGGAAGGTTGGCCAGGCGGTGGGATGCCGACGAGCGGTTTAGGGGCCTTGGCAGCGGTGGAGGCGGTCGGGTCAGGTCAGGGCGGAGCGCCATGGCCAAGGCGGCGGCGGGGGGGGGGGGGGGGGGGGGGGGGGGGCGGCGGTGGGGTTTTAATATATATGTTTTCGCCTTTGCATAAAACCTTTGTGGGGTTTTAATATATATTTAGCCGACACCTTATCTTAAGTTATACTCCCCTCTGTCCTTGAATGAATAGATTTGTAGCTTAAGAATTTGTCTACAAATAAATCTATCTCTAGGAGAGGTTGAACGGTCCATCGACCTATTTATTTTCCTCAAAGTCTGGATGTGTGTAGTAAATGCTATAATTAGTGTGTTACTGGAACAATTACCGACCAGTGTGCAACTACTATAATTAATGAAGGCTAGTATGGTCTTTTCTCTATCATACTAATATGTCCTAAACTTGCTAGAAATCTATTTATTTAGGGACAGATGGAGTATCAACTTTTATTGCATCTCTTTTGTGATATCATGAACGATGTATGTGCTTTCAAATTTTTATTATCAGTTGTTGCAATTTTCATCCATGTGTTCAAAATCTAGTGTTTATTGTATCTTTAATTCATAATTTCCCTTTTATGTTTTATTGAAAAAAGATTCGATGTCATATATTTCACTCTTAGTTACCACGTTGATCTTGAATTTCCTCTATCAAAGAATTATACATGTAGTAATATTGTTCTATGAAAAATACAGTGCTGAAAAAATCATTGTAATAGAGTTTTAATATAATTTAAAATTAATTTTAGGGTCACCGTGCGTGGTGGCAAGAGTAGATATAGACCTAATATGGAATCCGCAAAAGGCAGTGACTTAGGTTAACAGAACGATCAATCCTGTTCGTTTGAACTTATCAGCCATGGTACAGTATTTCTCTGTCGCAACAAAACAGCATCGGCCGGCTTATGAGACGCAAAAACCATCGGCCGAAAAGAGTAAGATGAAAATCAATTTGTTCAAAATCTGTGGTGGTTATATAGAGCAGATAAAGCAGTATGTGTTTAAAATCTGTGGTGGCTATATACAGATTTCCACGTTGAAAAAATTGCCAGGAAAAAAGGAATTTGTGGAGCCGTCCGCTGTGGTTACGTAGATAGTCATGGTCATTGGTACTCTCTCTCTCTCTCTCTCTCTATATATATATATATATATATATATATACTATTCTGTAGCTAGCCATAGAATAACTTATTCTGTAGCCACTTTGAGTTACGATAATTACTATGTTAATTTACGAGATTTACAGTAACTCCTTACTAAGTGGTTTACTATAACGTTATGGTAAATATTCCCATGTGTTATAGTAACCCAACTATCGTAAATATGTATTGACATTATGGTAAATTAGTATATAAAATTATGGTAAATAGAGGTGGCTACAGAATAACTTATTTTGTAGCCGGCTGCTGAATAGTCTCTTCATATATATATATATATATATATATATATATATATATATATATATATATATATATATATATATATATATATATATATATATGTGTGTGTGTGTGGAGAGTGGTACTTGTAACTACTACTAGTGGTAGCGAGCTTTTAATTTGGACATCAGCAGCGGTTGGAGTTGGATGTAAGAAAAAGACGACGGTGGCTCCCTCCGCCTGTCCGCCAGCCGCCACCGCGCCTCATCAGCGATAATCAATGAGAGGACGCTTGTGCGCCGGCCATCTCCTCCGCTCCGCTGTTGCATTGCATTGCGTCAACACATCGTCACGGATGACTTTGACTTCTCTTGGCCTACATACACTCTACGGCCTTGTTTACACGAGTGTTAGGAATCAGTATTTGACACGGTAGCACTTTTATTTGTATTTAGTAATTATTGTTCAATCATGGTCTAACTAGGCTTAAAAGATTCGTCTCGTAATTTACAATCAAACTGTGTAATTAATTATTTTTTATCTATATTTAATACTCCATGCATGTGTCTAAAGATTTGATGTGATGAAAAAAGAGTGAAAAAACTTTTGAATCTAAAGAAGGCCCTAGGTGGTGGTTGCCGTCCTCTGTAAAAATTAAGCCACGATCAGGGCTGTTCTGATCATTCAACACCACGCAAGGACCCAAGCTAGGGCCTGCCGGTTTCCTCGATCGTTGCTGACTCTCATCTTTTACAACCCTTAATTAATGCAGGCAACAACGCAGGCTAACAAGGATGTTGGCTTCAGCCTAAAGTGAGTCTAAACGTTTGGCACGGAAGAGCGGTGGGTAACAAGCTTGCAACAACATATGCATAGTGACATGGATGCATGCAGTGCTGGATGCTGTGCGAGACCACGGCCACTCATAGATGGGTAGGTTGTTGTGGTTGCCTACATAGTATCATCACACACTACACATGCATATCCATGCCTTCAATAATCCTTCACTTCCTCCCCTTTCTTCTTCACATCAGCCCTTGTTTAGTTCGTCCATCAAAACTTTACATCCTATCACGTTGAATGTTTCGACACATGCATAAAGTATTAGATATAGACTAAAAAAATAACTAATTGTACAGATTACGACTACTTTGCGAGACGAATCTTTAAGACTAATTAGTCCATGATTTGACAATAAAGTGCTACAGTACAAATGCGCTAATAACGGATTAATTAGGTTTAATAAATTCTTCTCTGTAATTTATTTTTTTATTAGTATCCAAACATCGCATGCGACATCCCATTTAGCATCTAACGTGACATCCCAAAACTTTACACCCTGCATCTATACGTCCCCTCGTTCACTAGCTATATATATATATATATATATATATATATAGCAAGAGAAGAAGCAGCAGGTCCAGGAATTAAAGAAGATATTTTTCCAACAACAAACGAAGCTAAGAAACAGTAATAACCCAGTAAATACATGGAGATGCTGCAGGACGAGGCGGTAGTCGTCGCGAGGCCGAGGCCGAGGCCAGAAGCAGCAGCAGCAGCAGCAGCGGTCGTCGCCGTGCGCCGCATGAACAGCAGCAGCGACGGCAAGATGTGCACGCCAAACAACCTCCGACTTCCAGCGGGTCCATCGCCTCCGTCACCAAGAAGGCCCAGGCAGGAGCTGGCGGCGGCGCTTCTACCGCGCCCGTGGGCCGCCCGGACTCCATGGCCATCGCCGACCTGGGCTGCGCCACGGGGCCCCAACGCGCTGCTTATGGTGTCCGACGCCGTCGAGGCCGTGCTGGCGGAGACCCACCTGCCGTCGTCGCCGCTCGCCGCCACCGGCTGCTGCCTCGCGTCGGCATGGCCGGGCTCCTTCTACGAGCGCGTCTTCCCGGAGGCCAGCCTGGACTACGTCGTATCCTCGAGCAGCCTGCACTTCCTGTCCAGGTACTGATCGACTCGTATAGGCTGGCTGAGTGCACTGCACTGTCGATCGATAGATATACAGATGATGAAATCATTTGAAATGACAAGAAACGACGATCGAGACTGACTCGCTAATATAACTGCGATCATGTCTGCATGCACAATTACCTAACAGGCGCCGACGATGAGGATGGAGCATCCCAACCTTGGCCGCGTCTACGTCTCCGAGTCCGGCCCCGCGGCGGTGCTGGACGCCTACCGCTCCCAGTTCCACGCCGACTTCCTCGCCTTCCTCTCCTGCCGCGCCGCCGAGATGAGGCCCCGCGCCTGCTCCTTCCTCACCTTCGTCGCCAGGAGGACCGCCCGCCCCCACCGCCCACGACTGCTACCTCTGTGAACCTCCTCGCCGACGCTCTCATGGACCATGGCCGCCGCCGGGTCTGTCGACGAGGACCAGGTCCACGCCCTTCAACGCGCCCTACTACAGCCCCTGTCCCGACGACTTCGCCAAGGTCATCGCCAAGGAAGGCTCCTTCACCGTCAGGACATGCAGCTCTTCGACACCACGCGCCGCTGCCTCCTCCTCCAGGCCCAGGCGGTGAGGCGGACGACGACGAGTTGCCGCGGTGGCTAGCCATGGAGACGGCAAGCACCGTTAGGGCGGTCGTGGAGCCCATGCTGCGGACGCAATTCGGCTGGGACGCCATGGACGGACTCTTTCTGCAGGTACAGCCTGCTGCTCGAGGCATACTACCGCCAGCGGCGAATCTAGACTAAACTGCTGTCGGGGTCGCACAAATTCATGAACTTAATTTGATGGGTCGTAGCTGGCAGGAATACGGGGGTTCCACTGATTCGTACAAAGTTATCGGGGTCGCATGACCCCGACAATTACACATGCTGCTTCGCTGACTACCGTAGCAACACCAGCAGAAACAAGGACGACCTCACCAACGTCTTCCTCGTCTTGGAGAAGAAACAACACTACTAGTATAGTTGGCCATTTGGCCCGGGCACTATGGGCCGGCCCAAGCACGGCACTAATTAGCATGGCCCAGAAACGGCCCGGCCCGTCGGCCTTCGTGCCAGTGCCTTGCATGGCTCGGCTTTAGTGCCATGCCTAGGCCACCATTCTGGCCCGTAGTGCCGGCCCGGGCACGGCATGCTATATGGATCGGCCCGACAGCGGCACGGCTCGGCCTCAGACGGCCGTTGGATCCCGGCCTCGCTCCCATCGGACGTTGGATCCGGCCGTTGGAATCGGGGTATAAAACCGCCCGTCCCGGCCGGCCGGCCACGTCTCCGTTGCCCTAATTCATTTGCTCTCACTCTCTGTCTCTCTCGCCTCGCTCTCAGCTCTCCCCCGCAGCGCGTCTCGCCTGCTCCTCTCTCTCCTCGCTCTCCTCTCTCGCGAGTCGACGTCGCCGTGTCGGCGACTCGCTCTCCTCTCTCGCCTCCGACTTCCTCTCTTTTTCTCGCTCCCGGTGGCCTCTGGAGCCACCGCTGGCCGGCACTGGCACAATCCCTAACCCTAACCCTTGCTCAATCCCTAACCCTAACCCTTGATCTCGCTTCGTCCTCACCGGATCCTCATCGACCGTGGATCCGTCCCTCGTCGTCTGTGCTTGCTGGATCCGTGCCTCGTCGACCTCGTCGACGACTCTGGTGCTCCGACTTTGAAGGTAAGTCGTTGTCGACCTAACCCTTGCTCAATCCCTAACCCTAACCCTCAATCTCTACTAACCCTTGCTCTGTTTTGTCTGAAGCCGTTGAGGGACCGGGGCGCCGACGAGTGTTTGTGTGATTATGTGACTTTGAGTCTTTGATAAGTTCTGTGAACATAACTTTGAGTCTTTGATAAGTTCTCTGAACTTGTAACTTAAGATTGAGATTGTTGGTGCAGAAAGTGACCAACACGAAAATATTTGTAGTTTTGCCGTACGTTATGATCGGAGGTGGCCTAGCACTCAACGACACATGGTTTATACTGGTTCAGGCAACGTGCCCTACGTCTAGTTTGAGTCAGCCAGTGACTTTATTCCTGAGCCCAGGTGCCCGAAGTTTGCAGTGGGGTTACAAACGAGAAGGAGAAAGGTGGGGGGTACAAGAGGTCCGGTCAGACTCCGGTCGGAAGGGCCGAGAGTGACGGGAGCCCCGCTATGAGCTAAGTGTTCGAGCGAGTGCTCGTGGTTTAAACCTGGTGGTTCTGCTGTTGTGTAGTAGTGAACTTGATCGATCTAATGAATCTGAATCAACTTGTTGGAAGAGAGCGCATCCCCTTTATAGGTGAAGGGGGTGGCCTTACAAGTGAGAGGAAGAGAGTACGTATGCTACTAAGCCATGTTGCCCACGCCGACGGGTACAGGATGATGGTAGGCGCCCACAATACTATTAAATGTCAGATGCATGTGGGAGGTTGTGTTGTCTTCTTCGGGTATGGCAGACGTCGACGCCTGCCACACTATTGATACCTGAGGCATGCAAGAGGTTTTACCATGTTCACCTGGTACGATAAATGCCGGCGTCCACAACATTGTTGATGCCCAGAGGCATTTGGGGGAGCCTTATTGTATGGGAGTTAATGGCACCAATACTGTAGGGGAAAATGTCGGTGCCTACAACACTACTTGTACTCTTGTTGTGTCAGGGAGGTTGCAAGTAGCTTCTGTAGGTGTACAGGGTACGGTCCTCGGTATTGCGGTTTGACTTGTGTGCCCTACCTTACTTTCTCCATCCGTTTCCTAGTCCTTACCGAACGGTCGGTTGGTTCCAGTCGGCTCTGATCGCGCCAGTCAAAGAAGAGTAGTGAGCAGGGGTTTGACGCATCCTTGGTCGGAGAGTGGGTGGAGTTGGAAGCGGTGTTTGGCCAGGCCGTCTGGTCGGAGAGGCCATCCGAAGGCGGGCTAGAGACCAAAGCGAGCGCTCCGGTCGGAGAGGCAGGTCGGAGTCTAGAGGGGCGCCTGTTCCTCCTTGGCAGGTCTTTCGGTCAAAGATTTGGATGCCCTTCTGGCTTGTTGTTTTAGGTACTTGGGCCGGCCCATGAGTTGCACGTTTTCTGCTTGGGCCGAGCCTTCGTTGGGAAGCCGGTCCACGAGGGACCTCAGGTTTATGAACCCGACAGGAGCCCCCAGGCGATTCGGGTAGAATCATCTAGGTTTTTTTTATTTTGACGGCGGGTGCGCGTGAGCGCACCCACGGGTGTAGCCCCTGAGCCCCGGACAGTTCGGGTAGAATTGTCTGGGGTTGGGGGTTTGTCAGTAGGCGTGTGCATATTTTTTTGTTGAGATGGAGT
>NW_027098490.1:0-20493 GCF_019320115.1 Miscanthus floridulus | reverse complement strand
CGAACCAGATTACTTTGATCGGGATGAGGATGTGGCTGGAAAAGATGATGCAAATCATAGGCATGATGGTGGACATGCCCAGAAAAGCAAAAAACTATAGAGAACACGTCATCTTCATCTAATGCCCCCTACTGGAGGTGGACCTGTGCCAATGCAATTGGCAAACTACGATGTCACTGCTCGAGAAAAAAGGCCTAGAGAAAGTGAGCCAGTTACTAAGCCTAGATGACATAGCTAAGCTACCGGCTGTGTATGTTACCCCTCCGGCCAAGAATGTCAAAGGCAATGCATGTTCAGGAAAGAGTCTTCATCCACCAGAGAAAGCTACTAGTGGTGAACGTACTAGTACTGAACCCAGTTTGGAAGCTATAGAAACGATCATTAGTGGCTGGGACACATACTTTGCCTTCTGATCAGTCACACTCGCCCAGGCTCAGCAAAAGGTGACACCTACTCAGCCCGTGCCAACCTCGCCTAGGCCAAAGGTAGGGACAAACAGCAGGTCGACATCACCTAATCCCATGCTGTGTGAAATTGATAGCAGTGTTAGACCGGAGATACCTCATAACAACAGTTCAACTCCAACCATCAGGCAGACAGTTAAGCCTGCAGAATCAGGCGATCTGTTAATGTCAAGGTTGATGACTCCACGTCCGTCGGCTTCAGTCAAGCCAGGCAAAGATGTTCCAGCTAATATTAATGATGGTCCAGGGTTACAATCCCCTTCAGGTACAAATGAAAATTCATTATCGCTATTGAATTCAACTGAAGGACTACGACGTAGTACACGTACTAATATCCAATCTGCTGATGGAATTTCCACAGCTGATGAGGATATGACAAGCGAAGCTATGCGAAGGGCTGCCATCCGAAATTTGGATAGCCCTCCGGAGAAGAAGTCGGCGGCTGCACAGAGTGTGGTGCCGCATTCGCCTTCATTTTCCGTCGATTTCACAGCCTGGTATGCACAGCTCCTGCCCTGCTATTCCTTTATTCCTATTTCGAATGCTTCTTGTGTTAGAAATCTCAGTAACTTAGGTTATAAATTAGGTAATAGCAGTGCAGAATGTACTTTGTCTATCAATGCTTTAAAAAAATAGAAGTTGATAGAATGATTGTAACACCACCCACAAAACAATCGAAAAAAGGAGATATGAATGCGGGTGTTACTAAACCATTGATTCTTGATGCTAGTGATGACGAGGCCGTCGTAGATGACGACCTGCTCGCTCATTTGATCAAGGATGTGTCGGAGGTGGATTTTGAGGACATGGACCCGGACACAAAATTATGTGATATGAAGGCCACTGTCCGAAATCAAAATCTACCTCGAGAAAACGTAAGATCCGGAAAAGGGCCATAAATAAAACCTAGTTTACCAATGAAAGGTTTCTTTTGGAATAGCAGAGGTTTATCGGACCTAGCTAAATTCTGATATATTTCAGAGGCAGTAAAGGACCATAGTCTAGATTTCATTGCTATCATGGAAACAGGGAAACAAGACATGTCAAAGACAAATTTGGCACGACTCTCGGGAGGTGCGAATTTTGTTTGGCATTGTCTTCCACCTCATGGTAGATCTGGTGTAATCCTTCTTGGAGTCAACACAGAAATGCTACACCTTTCCTTTATTGTAGAAGGGGAATTCTATATTAAATTGTATTTATACAACAAAGCAGATAATTTCAAATGGATCCTTATGGCGGTCTATGGTCCAGCCCAGGATGATTTTAAATCGGCCTTTTTAGCTGAACTAGTTAGAGCATGCCAACAAAATCCTTTACCCACATTAATTGGTGGAGATTTTAATATTTTGAGATCTAGCAAAGATAAAAATAATGACAGATACGTTGACCGTTGGCCTTTCCTGTTCAATGCTGTTATTGACAGTTTTGATCTTTGGGAAATTGATTTAACGGGACGACAATTTACTTGGGCCAATTCACTACCGAAACCCACATACGAGAGATTCGATAGGGCTCTTATGTCAACTTAATGGGAGTTTAAGTATCCTTTAGTCCCGCTATAGGCCTTGGATAGGGGCGTGTCGGACCACACACCCCTACTCTTAGATACAGGAACACCGACCTTTAAGGGGAATGGAAAACAATTCAAACTTGAATTAAGTTGGTTCACGCATGAGGATTTCAATGATCGAGTTATTGAGATCTGGAATAGGCCGGTGAAAGGTAGGAATTCAGTCCAATGTTGGAACAATAAGTGCAGTGCCTTGCCGAGACACTTATGTGGATGGGCTTCCCATTTTAATGGAGTTTATAAGCAAAGAAAGGTCGAACTTCAATCAATAATTAATGACCTAGACATTGCTACAGAGGTCAGGGATCAACTGACCAAATTACTTAGAGAAGAGGAAATCAAGTACTATCAGAGGGCAAAGGTAAAAGATATCCTTTTGGGAGATAACAACACTAGATACTTCCAAATGGTCGCCAATGGTAAACATCGGATTTTTTTCCCTTGACCATGCAAATGGCATCGTTGAGGGTCAGGCAAACCTAAAAGCCTATATCACTAGGTTTTATAAGGAACTTTTTGGAGAACCTGAGGTTAGTTCCTTTACTCTGGAGGAGGACAGGATCTTCGATATTCCTTAGGTTACACAGACTGAGAATGACGTTCTAACCGCACCCTTTATCGAGCAAGAAGTGCAAGAAGCGATTTTTGATATGGAACATAATAAAGCACCTGGTCCAGATGGTTTTCCAGCTGAATTTTATCAGAAATTATAGAATACCATCAAAGGGGATCTAATGCAAATGTTCCATGACCTATATGCAGGGGATTTACCGCTTTTTAGTTTGAACTTTGGGGTAATTACCCTTATCCCAAAAGTCCAAGAAGCGAACGTGATTCAACAGTATTGGTCGATCTGCCTGCTTAATATGAGCTTCAAAATTTTCACAAAAGTTGCAGCCAATAGGCTAAATTCAGTGGCAGACCATGTTATTAGTCCAACTCAACCAGCGTTTATGCGAGGACGAAACATTCTAGAGGGTGTTGTCATCTTGCATGAGACTGTTCATGAGTTGCATCGAAAGAAATGGAGTGGGGTAGTCCTCAAGATAGATTTTGAAAAGGCGTATGATAAAGTTAAATGGCCCTTTCTCTTTCAAGCACTACGAATGAAAGGGTTTTATCCCAAGTGGATAAATTGGGTTAAAACTTTCATTTCGGGTGGGAGTGTAGCAATTAATGTTAATGACGATGTCGGGCATTTCTTTCAAACTAGGAAAGGCCTTCAACAGGGCGATCCTTTATCCCCATTGCTTTTTAACATTGTAGCAGATATGCTAGCTATTCTTATGAATAGGGCCAAAGTAGACGGGCAGATTAGTGGAGTAGTGCCTCATCTCATCGAATGTGGATTATCTATTCTACAATACGCTAGCGATACAATTCTTTTTATGGATCATGACCTTGAGAAAGCCCGAAACATGAAGCTGCTGCTTAGTGCCTTTGAGCAAGTATCAGGTTTAAAATCAATTTTCATAAGAGTGAATTGTTCTGTTTCGGAAATGCCCAAGATCACCTTGATCAATACGTCGAACTTTTTGGCTGTAAGTCTGGTGATTTTCCAATTCGATATTTGGGAATTCCTATACATTTTAGGAAGCTTAGGAATGTTGAGTGGAGGAAGGTTGAGGAACGTTTTGAGAGGCGACTAGGTAGTTGGAAAGGAAAACATCTTTCAATTGGGGGACGCTTAACATTGATAAATTCAGTGCTTAGCAGCCTACCAATGTATATGATGTCCTTCTTTACCTTGCCAAAAGGAGTCCAAAAGAAATTGGATTATTTCTGGTCTAGATTTTACTGGCAAGGAGATGAGTAAAAAAAGAAATTTCGTTTAGCTAAATGGAGCATATTATGTCAGCCCAAAGACCAAGGAGGTCTTGGAATTCATGATCTGCATATTAAAAATATTGCTCTACTTAGTAAATGGTTGTTCAAGTTACTTACCACAGAGGGGACTTGACAGCAATTACTCCACAATAAATATTTAGGCTCGAAACCATTAATACAAGTGGAATGGAAAAATGGTGATTCACATTTCTGGTCTAGTCTTATGAAGGTGAAGCGAGACTTTTTCCGCTTTGGATCCTTCATTGTAAAAGACAGAACACAAGTACGTTTTTGGGAAGACAAATGGCTAGGGAATTCGTCTTTACAGGAACAGTACCTGTGTCTTTACAACATTGCTAGACCTAAACACGTTACCATTGTAGAGGTTCTTTCTGGTCAACAAATGGAGGCAAGTCCTAACACCCACCTATTCCCTTCCCTTACATTACATGCCACTCCTTCACCACCTCCCCTTCCACCACCACATTTTGCTAGCCTCCACCTTCCATCTCCACCAAATAATAAACTTAACTTATATTACTAAATTCTCTTTTATGAATTAATGGAATTGTAATGGGCCATGAGCTCGGCTATGTTAATGTGATCAATGATAATAAGGTAATGGTTACCTTGATATGATATGAGCTCTATGAACCTGATGATAATAATTATGGAACTTAAACTGGTAAAATTAGACTAAACCCCGACAGGGTGCGAGTGGGGGTAATTTATGTGGGGATAGATTAGCTTGGCTGGAACACCTGGTGAGGGTTCTTGTGGGAGATACTCGCCTCGGTCACATAAGGACCAGTTCATAGTCCCTCTCACCTAGTGAGATATTTCGTACAACCACATGTCTGATATGGGCAGACTTGATCTCACACCCCGTTAGATTGAAGTATAATTTCTACTAGGAGGCCGATGTTGGCAACGGAATATCAGGAGCAGACATGGATGCTATGTGATCTTCCATGGTCCGGTTAGCATGGTTGCTATGTGATCTTCCACGTTAAGCCCTTGAGTTTTTGGCCGCGTTCGAGCCCATGATTATTGTTTTGGCCGTGTTCGATCCATGTTATTATTTATTTTGATGATTTGGTATCATCGTCACTATTATGTTGGGATGATGTTGTATCGTTCGAGATTATATGATGGGATGACGTGGTGTCATCCAGGATTATGAGATGGGACGATTTGGTATCCTTCCGAGAGTTAGTGTGTTGTTTTCCAACCCCTAAGAAGCCACGGTGGAGTTATATGGAAATCTGAGGATGCATCCCTTTGGGCACGAGGTCTCGTTAGACCTGTCTAAGCCATGAGGATGGTGTCAGACTGTGTTTATCATGTGGGGAAATTTGTACACCTCTGCAGAGTTTCTCAAATCTATTCGAATAGTCACGTCCTTGGAATGTGCAGATGCTAGGATGGGATACTGTGGTTAGACTTCTACAACTGTGATAATCTGGTAGAAGCGGTATTTTACTAATTTGGTAACTTATAATTAATCCAGGAACTGGTGAGAATGGTAATGCTCTGCTAGGATCCAACCTATAAATATAATTACTTCACCCTACTACTTTCACCTCAACCATTTTAGCCACCTCCACATATAGCCTTCCCCTTCCACCTCTTCTCCACCCAAAGTTTAGGGCTTGCCGAGTACTCTATGTACTCAACCCCCTCCATTCTATGTTTTAGGAGTTAAGCTGCAAGAGGACATACCTGGATGGAACTAATGGAGCTACGCGAGGATAGGACAATAGGAGAACGTACGAGTATATATGGAGCTATCAAGGACTACGCAAGGATAGGACACCCGAAGTATACTCGAAGACGGAGCCGTACGAGTACTCGAAGGATCTACACTAGGACTATGACGATTGAGATATAGGAGTACACTTAAGGATTAAGTCTAGGGTTACGTCCGCACTCCAAGTTGCCTGTAGGAAGGGAGCCACGTTATCGTAGGACCGTTGTTGGCGGTCACTAACAACCAAATTCGACCACCAATTATAGTCCAAACCAGGAGAAATAAACAATCTTTTGACACATATACCTTTACTATTAACATAGTTCCACTTGTATTGGAGAAAACATGTTTTGCAGGACATATACAAGAATACGGTGGAATTATAGTCAAAGTACGCCATCAGAGAAAGCGTAACGCATATCCGCTCAAAGGAAATAGATGAAAGGCCAATGTACCTTGCAAATCTGGGCCAAGCACCGATGTGGCAAGGACCCAGGCCCATCCAGGAAGCAACCACGCAAAAGGCGGTGGCAAGCGGAGCCAGCCTAGGTGCGACCGCACCTAGGGTGCGCCCGCACCCCACCACCGCCTTCTCGGGCCCATCTTCGTCAGGTGGTGCATTGGTGACACCTAGGGTCGGTTTTGAGTAGTTTCCTATTTACCTCGGCCAAATCGACCTCAAACTAGTATAAAAGAAGGGGTAGTGCTCACCTTCAATACACACCACACAAGAGCCTCTCTCCCACACTTGTATCTTTTTACTATTGCTAGTAGTTCTATTTAGAGCAAGGCAAGGAGCTTCATTGGAGAGCTTGTACTTTGGAGAATTCTTGGTATGAATAATATGAAGATTTCTCTTATGTTCTTGCTCTTATCATATCATTATAGCTATGTTATGAAATTAGAGCTAAGTTCTTATGTTATTCATTTAGCATATAGAACTTTATACTTAATCTTTCATACATACATGTTAGACCAAGACCTAAATTGAGGTAGTAGGTTCTACTTTAAGATTAGTTTTGGTCATTATATTCGTGCAGGTTCGTCGTTCGTTCCCATGGTGGATGCTCTAGTAAGAGGACTCTTGATAAAGACGGATGTTCTTGGCCACCGCTATAGTAGTAACCAATAGCGTAGATATGGTGTCTATGTTAGAAGTTACCTTCATTTGCCTCGTATCCTACGGTTGAGGGGTAGACGGCAGGTGGTGACAACCCTGTCCGTCCTTCGTAATCCCCCACGTTCGGATACGGCGTAGAGCTGTAGGCCGACAAAGCTTGGCAGACCAGTGTTCACCGGTGCCCGAAGTAAGTTTATATTGACCAAAGCTATCTTAACTTAGGATCGCTACCCTTAGATATTCATGTATTTGTATGATCTGCTAATCTTAGCATAGCTATACAAGATGAGCCTGCTCCAGTTTAGGTACATTCTTTTATTCTTTATTCTTTCTTTTATCTTTATCCTTGAGATTGGCTTGAGTGTGTGTGTCACACTATCCACTATCTATCTTGGATTACCCCTGTTATGGACTTGGTCTATTATACAATCATGTTATCTTGACCATGTCCCTACTAGAGACTTTTATACCATGTCTTCCTTTAGAAAAATATAAATAAACAATACCTGAAGACTTTCGGGTGAAATGCTACAACGATGTATCTGTGCACTTGCAGAATATTTCTGCATGTGTTCAGAAATATCATCACGGCGTTTCTGGTGCCATTGCTAGGAAACACTAATCCTAATGGTGACGCTAAGAAACGCCAACAAGCATTTCTGGCGCCGTTGCCGGGAATGGACTTAAAAACTCCATACTTGGTGATTGCGTTTAGAAATGCCAACAACCGCTGTCTTAGAACACTGATATACGATATAAGGCCAATGGCCTAAGCTATGTAATCCGAACCATGTAATGTGTTTTCCCATTAGCAATAAAAGTATGATTTTTGATATCAATCTTGTTCGAATTGTGCGTATTAGCTATTGATCTAGGGACTGATACATGATGCACAGAGGACCCTAAGTTAGGGGCCCGACATAGAAATTGATTTTTTCAGTGAAATTTTAATAGTTCGAAAAGGATAAGTAACTTTACTGCTTCGGAAAAAAGTAACCTTAGTGAATTATTATGAAATTTCTATTTAAAAAATAAAACAGATTAAAATTCATGTTCCTCTTATTTTCTTGCTAAATTCCCTAGCGACCAAGAACTGGGGATACACAACTCGGTTTTTTGGAATTCTAGATAGAGAAATTGTTTGACCATAGTTTTTTCTCCCAAATCTCTAAACTCGAGATCATGCTAGATATGAAGACTCTTTTGGAGTTGCTCTTATATCACTTTAGGTACAGAAGCTCTGTGTGAGTCCTGAACATATGCATCGGGTCTGTATGACTCACTTGGTGTTCATTCCAAAATATCGGTCGGGTCTCTATGCTCTAGAATGAAGATAATGTAAAGCTTCTTCATGAGCCTCCCCGATTGTCTCTTAATCGCCATACTTATGTGAACCATTTATTTCACATGTTTGCCCATGTGGATAATCTCTTAATCAATTAGAAGAAGTTTCACAATCTTTTAATCGACCAATTAAAACACGACTAAACAAAATTCATCAGAAAAGTTTCGAAACCTTTTAATTAGCCAATTCTTTTGTATAGATTTTGCAAACTTCGAAACAGATAAGTAATCCTGTGCCGGTTGCTCTCACTGGGAAGAGAAAAAATTTGTCGAATCAAATTGGGGCTCAAATATTTTTGTATACATGGCACCAGAGAAGAGAACATGAGAGTCGAGAGCCAACAGAACTCAGAAAATTTTGGCGGCCAAAACTGGCGCCATTGAAACCCAAACGCTGTTCTCATCCCTTCTCAACCCAAACTGGCGCCATTGGCGGCAAAAATCTCTCTCAGATCCACTCACATCTCCCCGAGCTTCCTCTTCGCCAGCCCACCATGATCCCCATCTGTGAAGGGGGCACGGGGCTGTTAATGGGCTCCAGCGTGGTGGCGCAAGGGCCGCGCGGACGGGCAGCGGCGCGGGGGGACGGGCTGCAGCGCGGCTGCACCGGGGGACGTGGGGCGGCGGACTGGCGGCGGCATGGTGGCTCACGGGCCGTGCGGACGAGTGGGGGGCGTGACGGTCAGGAGCTGCAAGATGAAGGACCAACTCACGTGGATGGATCCTATTATTCCTTTCGCCTCCTATCCGAGCCGGCTACTTGCTCCGCCGACAGCCTTGGATGCCGGAGTCCTGCGTGCAGGGGTCTCCCTCACGCGACGGCCCTCACATGGCTGCTTCTGCAGGGGCTCACGCCACCTGATGCGTGCGGCTCCACAGCTTGACCGGCAGTAGGCACCCCAAAGGTTTGAATCCTTGTATTGGTCTAAAAAATTTCTCAATCAAATGTCCTGCTATTGCATTTTCAGTTTTGCTTTCTTCGCAATATGGCTCATTTTACTTTCAGATTCTGATATGCGGTTAGAACAATTGTACTTTCTGGTATCAGGTTAGAACAAATGTACTTTCTAATATCATGTCGGCCAAAAAAGGTTAGAAGATCCGAAAATGCACTTTGTTTTCCAGAGGCTCATGTCAGGTTAGAACAAATGTTTCAATCAATGATATCAGGTTGACTGAACAAATTAAGCCTTCACTCCTTCAGTAGCTCACTTTTGTGTCATGCTCTTATATTATATCAACCCTAGTACTCATCCTGTTCTTCGACACATTAGAAAACAAAAACAATTTTATATTTGCAAAAATTTCCATGTGCATGTAGCATACCACTGGTTCATTTATCCCTTTTCCCTTTTTCATGTGAGTTGCTAGGTAAACCTTTGATTTATGTGGCTGTTTTTTTAAGTATCAGCTTGCCTATGAAAAAATAGCAGTAAAAGAAAAGTAAGAAGAATCATATATCCAACAACAACAGAGCCTTTAAGTCCCAAACAAGTTAGGATAGGCTAGAGTTGAAACCCAACAGAAGCAATCAAGGTTCAGGCACGTGAATAGCTGTTTCCAAGCACTCCTATCTAAGGCTAAGTCTTTGGGTATATTCCATCCTTTCAAGTCTCCTTTTATTGCCTCTACCCAAGTCACCTTCGGTCTTCATCTACTTCTCTTCACGTTACTATCCTGGTTTAGGATTCCACTACACACCGGTGCCTGTGGAGGTCTCCATTGGACATGTCCAAACCATCTCAACTAGTGTTGGACAAGCTTTTCTTCAATTGGTGCTACCCCTAATCTATCACGTATATCATCGTTCTGAACTCGATCCCTTCTTGTATGACCGTAAATCCAACGCAACATACGCATTTCAGCGACACTTATCTGTTGAACATGTCGTCTTTTCGTAAGCCAACATTCTGCACCATACAACATAGCAGGTCTAATCGTCGTCCTATAAAACTTACCTTTTAGCTTTTGTGGTATCCTTTTGTCACATAGGACACCAGATGCTTGCCGCCACTTCATCCACCTTGCTTTGATTCTATGGCTAACATCTTCATCAATATCTCCGTCTCTCTGTTACATTGATCTTAAATATCGAAAGGTATCCTTTCTATACACTACTTGACCTTCCAAACTAATATCTTCCTACTCCCGAGTAGTAGTGCCGAAGTCACATCTCATATACTCAGTTTTAGTTCTACTGAGTCTAAAACCTTTGGACTTCAAAGTCTCCCACCATAACTCCACTTTCTAATTCACTCCTGTCTGGCTTTCATCAACTAGCACTATATCGCCCGCAAAAAGCATACACCAAGAATGTCCCACTTGTATGTCCCTTGTGACCTCATTCATCACTAAGGCAAACAAATAAGGGCTCAAAGCTGACCCTTGAAGTAGTCTTATCCTAATCGGGAAGTCATTCTATGTCTCCATCACTTGTTCGAACTCTAGTCACAACATTGTTGTACATGTCCTTAATGAGCCCGACGTACTTCGTTGGGACTTTATGTTTGTCCAAAGCCCACCACATAACATTCCTTGGTATTTTATCATAAGCCTTCTCCAAGTCAATAAAAACCATGTGTAGGGTCCTTCTTCTCCCTATATCGCTCCATAACTTGTCTTATTAAGAAAATGGCTTTCATGGTTGACCTTCCGGGCATGAAACCAAATTGGTTCATAGAGACCCGCGTTATTGCTCTCAAGCGATGCTCGATAACTCTCTCCCATAGCTTCATAGTATGGCTCATCAACTTAATTTCCCGGTAATTAGTACAACTTTGAATATCCCCTATATTCTTGTAGATCAGTACCAATATACTTCTCCTCCACTCATCAGGCATCTTGTTTGATCGAAAAATATGGTTGAACAGCTTGGTTAGCCATACTATAGCTATGTCCCTGAGGCATCTCCACACCTCGATTGGGATACCATCCGGTCCCATCGCCTTACCTCCTTCATCCTTTTCAACGCCTCTCTGACCTCCGATTCTTGGATTCTCCGCACAAAGCGTCTATTGGTGTCATCAAAAGAGTCATTCAACTGAATGGTTGTGTCCATATTCTCACCATTGAATTAATTTGTCAAAATACTTTTGCCATCGATGTCGGATCTCATCCTCCTTCCACCAAGAGATGCTCCCTTTCATTCCTTAATGCCACTTAACTTGGTTGATGTCCCTTGTCTTTTTCTCACGAACCCTAGCCATCCTATAAATGTCCTTCTCTCCTTCCTTCGTACTCAAATGTTGGTAAAGATCCCTCGTACGCTCTACGCTTTGCCACACTTACAGCTCGCTTTGCAGTCTTCTTTGCTACCTTGTACTTCTCTATGTTGTCCACACTCCTGTCATGGTACAAGCATCTATATCATTCTTTCTTCCCTTAATAGCCCTTTGGACTTTCTCGTTCCACCACCAAGTATCTTTAGCCTCGTCTCTACTTCCTTTGGTTACTCCACACACCTCTGAGGACACCTTCCGAATGTTGGATGCCATCATTCTCCCACATGTTTTTGTGTCCTCTTCTTTCTTCTAAGAGCCCTCTTTGATAACCCTTTCCCTGAATACCTCTGACGTCTCCCTTTTCAGTTTCCACCACTTATTCTTTCAATCTTAGCTTGTTTATCCCTACGGGCATGCACCTAAAAACGAAAGTCTGCCACCAAAAGCTTATGTTGAGAAACAACACACTCCCCTGGTATCACCTTGCAACCCAAGCATGCTCGTTTGTCCTTTCTTCTTGCAAGGACAAAGTCAATCTAGTTAGAGTGTTGTCCGCTACTGAAGGTCACTAGATGAGATTCTCTCTTTCTAAAGAAAGTGTTGGCTATCATCAGGTCAAAAGCTACCGCAAAGTCCAGAACTTCCTCCCCCTCCTGATTCCCTACTACCATACCCAAAACCTCCATAAACTGCCTCGAAACTTGCGCTTGTAGTACCTACATGCCCATTAAGATCTCCTATAAAAAGCTTCTTCACTACTAGGTATAGCTCTAATCAGGCCATCTAAGTCTTCCCCAAAACTATCTCTTAGCACTCTCGTCAAGGCCTACTTGGGGGGCATACTCACTAATTACGTTCAAGACCATACACCAATGACAAGCTTGACTAAGATAATCCTATCTCCTTGCCTTCTCACTCCTACCACACTATTCTTGAGGCTCTTATCAATCAAAACTCCTACTCCATTTCTATTCGCGACTGTCCCCTGTGTACCAAAGCTTATATAATTGTTTTAAAGAAAAGACGACTCACCCATGTCCTCAGGACCAATGAGCATAACTCTTTGTACCCCAAGTAGGCAAGGAGATAGGATGCATAGTCTCAAGAATGCAAGGATGCATAGTCTCAAAAGTGTACAAACAACTTTAGTGCCTACAGCTGCAGCCATCTGTTTATGTATATGGGATCAATAGCTACTCGGTGTTTGGTGTTGAATAAACCTTCCACTATGTTAACTAGGTGGCTTCCTTGGGCAGTCTATGTTATAAGTTGATTAACTTCGTCTTTTTCTATGTAAATAATATTATGTTTCTTCGGGGACAATTAATGAGAGGGCCAGGAAAGGATTTTTTTTCTAGACATGTTACTACAAGAGGTAGCTTGATAATTGTTATTATTATGAGATGGTGCTTTTTGCAGCTCGCTATTACAGAATCAAAGCTCAAGATAAACAGTGCACTGTCAATGATGTTAGTTTATTGCTTCTTCTTTTTTTAACGAGCTGTGATGTGATATTTGCCCAATTTATATTGACACAAACCACTTATTGATTCATTTCCCCATCAACATTGAATGCTATCTGCCATGTTTAGTTGTGTCTTGAACTCCTTGGTGGTCTCCTAGATGTTTGTACGATTCCCTGTCTAGAATAGCTAATAATATTACTGAAAGTCCTTGGTGGTCTACTACTAATACTTTGGCCCAACTATATGTTTCAGCCTCTTGTAACATAAAACTTTTGATGCAATAGTTACCATGTGACGCGTCGAATCACTAAACCTAAACCTATATAATAGCAGTCACCTATTGCATCAGAGTTTAGCATTATCAATACGATGCAATAGTACTTACTACTTGCACCCATATTCTAAACAGATGCAATATCTCTTACATATTCCTCATAGAAGGTTTGACCAGCATGTTCCTCGGTGTACATGTTGCTCTCATGATTTTGCTCCATCTAATTTTATGTACTTTTTTGTTTTCAGATTTTCTTCTTAAGTGTACATGTTCCTCTTAGTGATAGCTCCATAATTTTTACTTTCTTTTGGATTTTCTTCTTAAGTGTACATGTTCCTCTCTTGATCTTGCTCCATCTACACTATCTTCAGCTTGGCCCAATAGACAAATAGGCTCCGACATCTACACGACTTTTCATTCGTCTACTCACTCCTGCTCCGGTGTCATGTGAGGACCTCGGTACAATTGTCTATTAGCTAGAACGACACTAGTGCAATGCCTTTGCCAATTGTGAATTGGATGATGATCCACATGTATATGTTTCTCCGTAACACTTTGGTTGTAACATTATGTTGTGTTACTATAGGGAATATACTTGTCACATATTTTATTTGTTTCATTTATGTGTTACAATATAGTACCACTTTTGTAACATTTCACTTGTAACATTAACTTTTGTGTTACTATAATCGTTGCCAGTAACATATTTTATAAAAAACGTATTTTGTGTTACAACCCAAGTCTGTAACACATAGTTTTGTGTTATTATGAAATTTCTTAGGAACACATTGATGAATGTGTTACAAGCGTGTAACAATATCATAGTTAAGCCTATCATGGGCTTGGTCCAAAACCAGCCAAACCTGTGCGAGTGCGACGCAAAGGTTTATGTGATAAAAAATAGTCCCACTGGATTCCTAAAAAAGTACTTTCCTATGGTCACATTTGTTTGTTATGATATTATTTTCTTATTAAGAGAACTTACTGACCAAAGTGTAATTTGAAAACCATGCCTTGAATTTTGAAATGGAGAGAGCTTTAATAATAAAGATTGCAGTTTATCAATGTACCTCCTCTGTTCCACTATGTTTGTCCATAACAAAGTCTCATGTAAAAAGAGAAGGAAGTGGGGTCTGGGAAGGAATAACAAAGTCCTGATGTAGTGTTAATAAAAAGGTTTACAGTTTCTCAACTTGATGTTATGTTTGTCCATAACTTTTTTTTTGGACAGGTCTTAGGGGGGGGGGGAGGGAGAATCCCCCACCTGATTGATTTCATTGATGTTGGCTCTCAAATAGCCATATAAGTTTACAAATACACTCCATAACTTAATTAGGGGAAAGGATCAAGTTTATTTTTGACCCTGAATAGTGTTTATTTTTTATAGGACAACAATACATGAACTCTAAACTGGACTTAGAAAATAAAATCACACAGCTCTATCAGACCATCAAAGGAAATATAAGGCATTGCTACACGAGTCCAGGCTCTCTCTCATCCACAAGAACTGCTGTTACACAAATTCATACAGCAGTCATACATCAGCAACTTCACCGCCGCCTAATCTTTAGAGGAGCCACCTCCATCTGCTGGTTCGGGGTCAGCTGCTAATCGACCTGATGCATCTGCTGATTCAGTGTCATCTTGGTTCGCTGTCAGCCTCTGATCCATCTGATGCACCTGCTGATTCACTGTCATCTTCTGATCCTGCTACAACTGGTGATTCATCATAATCTGTCGATCCACCTGTTGCAACCATGCATATAGATTATTACTATTTCAACTGAACCAGGATATATAAGGGGAACTGTGAATCTATGCATGGCCAATGGCAAACCTGTAAGGCAAATATATTTACATTGCAACAACGAAGTAAAATGATCCATGGGAACAACCTAACAGATACAATCTGAATTCTTCATCTTGAGAGCATTTACAAACTAACACAATGGTCGTCCATGCTCCTAGCTCGGAAGATCGCATGAGTAAATTGGAATTCATCTCTGGAGCATAGCAACATTACATGCATTTCTTGTATGGATGAAGATGACTAAAGGTGATGCAAATAACAAGAACATATACGCAGGAGGCTTGCAGAGTTAGACATAACTATTACCTCTCCCACTTTAGAATGCCGGCGTGAGACAGCAAAGCCCATAGGTGGGTGATGAACTCGCCACCCCGTGCGAGGTACTCCATATGTTCCTGCACATTGTCGGATGGAGCGGCATAGACCAGCGCCCCGGCCCGAATTCTGCTAGCACCCTCCCAACGGTTGGACATTGCTTCCAGACGCTTCCCAAACGCCACACCCTGCTGGAAGATGCGGGCTCCCTCACTTGACTCATCATCTTGCCCTAACCTCCTCATCGCCTCCATTTGTCCTTCACCCCATGCAAGACATCCTCGCTGCATGTGCAACTTCATTGTACACATATTTAGTGCCTAGCTCTTTTCTATGAGTAGGCGAGGCGCGGAAACCATCAAATACGCGCAATATTTTGATAGAGCGGCGGCCACACCATGATTTCTTCTTTACAATCTCCTCAACATCTCTCATCCCGAACAGCGAATCCCTCCTTGTGCATCACTAGTTCACAGTAACACGTCGCAACATGCCACCTCATAATAGTGACAGCATGGTCAGGAAGAAAAAGAAATCTAGAATCAACAGACCATCCATTTCTTTCCCATGAGGATGGCCAATTGTGTAGTTTACCTTTGCTCTTTATAAGAAAATCAACAATGGCTGTCTTCACATCAGCGTGCAACTCAATGTCATCCCCTGTCTTGACGCCCCACATTTCCTGGATTGCTTGTTCAATGTACTGCAATCCAAGAATCCCAAGAAAACGGGAACATATTTGGTAGCCACAGCCCCCGAGCACACTAAGTGGCTTGTTGCACTCTGTCGTGTTGATCGATTCGATCAATGAATATTGCCCAAGCTTGTTTTTCCAGAGAGAATTCTTGTCAGAGTCAGTCCTTCCTACAATCCATCTTCGTAACCTCATCCAACAGCTTAGCTGCTTACCATTCTTGATGTAATCACAGGCAAATGCAACTCTGGCCCAATTCGACGACCAACAGCGTATCAATGGAAAAATTGCAGCAAAGCCAGGGACACCAATATAGCTAGAGTAATAATAGGTCTGTTGTGGTGGTGTCAACGACGATGGTGCCACCATGAGTAGTATGGTACTCCTCCTCCCAGGTATCACAGCTGCTACTCCACAAAACATATTCCCATGATCGAAGCTAATGCCCAAATAGTCGCAACTTTTGACTCATAATAGTAAAGAAATGCTTTACTGGTGAAAAAAGTATCATAGAGAAAGGCCAACTCAACCTCAATCACCTTAAGACCCTCGTATAGTCGATGGTCCCATCCCTGGCCATTAGAAGCCCTTCCAAGACGAATTTGTGAGCCACCCAATGCCTTGATTCAGCACAGTGCAGCCTATAGAAACGCCGCTGCAACAAGTGGGACAGAGAGAGGGACAGGCACACATCGCTCAAGAAATGGTGTTCCCTGCACTCATGTATCTTGTCTATGGTGATGACATCGTCGGCTGATTACAGTTGGTAGGAATTTTGCCTTGCTCTTGTCAAGGGGCCAGTGGACCCATAGTGGTACCCGATAAAGTCCCTGGGAAAACTTAGTTGATCTGGATCATCACATCTTGTTAATAATCTATAACTTCTTCCGCTGCCATAGTCCGCTTCAATCATTTGGATCATATCGCGCTGTATGCTTGTAGCACAAGTGCTAGTGACCTATGAAATCCCTTGAGGAGAGTGATGCTGGATAGCAAGATGATGGCTATGTAACCAACATCACTGGAGATGGTCGAGATGCTGATCAGCAACACATACCCATAGTAAAGACAAAGCTGGTATAGCATGTTCCAGAGTTGGTTCTTGTACCCTAGGCCATAGGCTGTGATCCAGTCGATGCAGCCAAAGAGGGCGAGCAAGGACACAGCCCAGATGGGGTACACCTCGCTCTTCACCGGTGAAGATTGCATCAGGCCAATGCTATATGTGCCCAGGGACAGAGATACCACATTTGCTGCAAGGGCGCCCTTTTGGACGATCCAGTGACCGGACCAGCGGCGGCAGGAGCCAAAGGCAGCAAGGAAGAAGGAGAGGGCAATGGCCAGCAATGCCAGTGCCTCGATACACCACTGTCCCCCTAGGGCTCTTCCATAGGTCTCTCAGCTGATGGGGCAAGGTTGCCGAGGTTGCGATTATGTTTCCCAATTTCTGCTCCACAATCCCCATGCGGCGATAACCCACCTTGAAACAAGAAGATTGTGTTGTAAGGCAGGATGCTGATCTAACTGTAACTGATGTTTGCTAGTTGGTGCTATATACACTGTTTATCATATTATTATCATTTTTCTGAGGAAAATTATCATGCATTATTTCCTGGCATAAATAGCTAAAAGATGTCCAAATCTTGTGATGCTCACTTTTTTATTTAAAAAACAATCAAACATTTTTAGAAAGGGGCTATGATTCTCGGTTTTGATTTCAGATATAAGTCCATCTGGACTCATGCACGGGGATTAAAGTGAGTTTGTGTAATGTCCCTAATTACTATCAATATAATCTTTACCATACTCCCTTAGTTAGACCATCTTTTTCAAAACACCGGTACAAGTTCAGAAGCTCATAAACGCATGCACGCACACCCTACCCCTATGAATGCAGACCGGAACATATCTAGCTAAATAAGGACAAAACTTAAAAGAGAAAGTAAAAAAGGTGCTTGAAGTTGCTGATGGACTTATATAGAATTACAAAGAATGCCAATTTCACATATATTCAGAACAGGATGTACTATGTACTTAGGTTAATATAAATGCCTGTGCGATAGGGATAGAAAAGAGTTATGTCCTCCTGACATGTCTGAAAGCAATTATTATTTTATATGAAGGGCAAACCAAATATTAGTGTTTTTACATAGCTCTTTCCAGCACTAGGATTATGGCCAAAAAAGAAGAAAAAGAAATCTGCATGTTATCATCGCAACAAGTGAATTCAGCGACATTCACTTACCATGCTTGATGCTTGTACCTCTCTCTTCCTCTACGAGTTGAGTTCCCCTGTTGGGTCAGCCTTCTAGCTCCTTTATAGACTATCAGAATGGCAATCTCTCCTCTAATGCTGCAAATGTCACTAGGAGGGCTCCATCTCCTCATGAACTGACTAAGATGTTCTTGAAAGTAGTTTCCAGATCTGGGCACATGTTTAGATGCTTCATGTATATAGTTGCTCACCTTTGCCTGTCGGTAGTCTTTCTTTATGCGTTGCTCTTCCTCTTCACTTACGTATTCCATGTACTGTCAATATTCTAGTTCTAATAGTGGAAGCAAATGGAGGCTTTAGAGTGACTCACAGCTGCACTGGCTTAATGGTACGGCGACGAACCTTGGAGCGTAGAAAATATGGAGGAGAGGGAAAGGTTCGAGGTTTGGAGTCTCGGCGTCGAGAGGGGCGGCGCCGTGGTGGGTTCTGCGAAGGAGAACAGGAAGGGGCGACACAGATGACGGGAAACAGGGGGCTGGGCGCCCAAGGGAGGCAATAGTCCTCAATCCCAGGCTAATCCCCCTTCATCTCACGGTTTAGAGCCTTATAGGCCAGATTACAATCCATAACCAATCTCTCCTAATTCTCCTCCTTAAACTACTGCAAATATCTAACAGACTCCCTGGACTTAGCCACTATTACGACTCCTCCTCTCATAGGTCCTACCGACCATAACATCTCTCCCCTCCTTCGAAAGAGCTTGTCCTCGAGCTGAAATGACGGATGAGCTGCGCGGAAATCATCAACTGTTCCCATGTTGCTTCTGAAGCTGGCATATCAGCCCACTGGACCAACACGTGCCAGGTTCCGCGACGAAGACTGGAACGGAGCACACGATCAGGCCAAAGCAGAGGATGACCGTGCCGAAGAGGAGGCAGCGATGGCACCGTCGACGGAGGAGGCCCTCGGAAAGGCTTGAGCACGCCAACAGGAAGACATCATGAATGCGCGCGCCTTGCAGAAGTTGGAGCCGTATGCCACTTCCCCACGTGCTCCAGCACTTGGTACGGCCCAGTACTTGGGAGCAAGCTTTCCCACGCCTACCTAGAGCGAGGGACTGAGTAGGGGGTTAAGAAGACGAAGCCCCACCAGTCCCCCCACTTGAACTCCCCCGGCGATGATTGGCGTCGTAGTACTTGCGGGCATGCTCCTGGCCTGCAGAAGGCGAGCAATACTCGACCCGGCAATAAACTCATCGGTCTTCGGAGAGGATGAGTCCACGACATCAGTTGGGCGCGACCAGAGCATAACGGCAGCAGCTCTGGATGGGCGCGGCCATACACCACCACCACGCGAAGCCTTCTATGTGCGTAGAGCTGGTGTTAGGCGGTGTTGTAGCAAACTCCGCCCACTTCAGCCAGTCCCCTCCAATCCCTGGCCGATCTCCACAGTAAGACACCTCAGATACATCAGTGGTCTTGTTCACCGGGCAACCATGGCTCGGACTGCCCACCGTCTGGGGTGGAAGGCAGTACTCATGCGCACTGGACGCCCGCCTGGGCGAAACAGATCCCTCCCAAACTTGGCCGGTGAACACACCGGGGTCGCGATCGCTCCGATGGAATCCGGGAACCCGTGCAGGCGGACGATGTCGTGGAAGAAAGCTCGGGCGATGGACGTCGCGGTGTACGGGTGCCCCGCGGGATGAAAGGGGCGTACTTGGAGAAGCCTGTCAACCACGGTTAGAATAAACACTCTTGCAGTACCTTGGGAAGAGCCTCGTGAAATCCAAGGCTATGTCCGCCCAACACGAGACTTCACGGCAGCGGCTGGAGGAGCCCCGCCGGGTGCAAGGTCTCTGTTTTGTTGCGCTGGCAGACGACACAGGTGGAGCGAAATCCCGAACGACACGACGGTCGTGCTCGATGAAGAACTCAGTTCGGAGTCGCTGTGCGTCTCTTTTGGATGCCCTCATGGGCGCCTGTATGTGCCTGCTTGCAGCACGTCCTCCAGGACAGCAGAGGCCGAGGGAACGAAGCACATTGCCCTTGTGGATGAGGAGGCCGGTCCTTCACGCACCAATCAGCGCCCTGTGCGCCAGCCGCGACCGCGTCCCGGCGGTCATGGAGCTCCTGCGACGACTCCAAGCTCTTGGTGAAGAACTCGAAGAGATGGAGGTGGGCACCGACACCATGGCGAGGGCTGGAGCTAGAGCCGAAAGCATACCAGCAGCGGAGCATCACCATCGCATCGTGACATGGGCGTCGGCGACCACGTTGAACCATCCCGGGCGGTTACTCTACGCGGAAGTCATATCCGAACCGCTACTTATCCATTGTGTTGCGGGATCGTGGACAGCCGTTGTTCGAGCATGAACTTTAGGGCATAATGATCTGTGCGGACGATGAAGGGACATGGCC
>NW_027098489.1:0-29331 GCF_019320115.1 Miscanthus floridulus | reverse complement strand
GTCTGTTCCTACTCTTCCTTGTCTTCGTATACGGAGGTAAGAATTAAGAAACTGGCCCTAAGCGGCCAAGCCCCCCTAATCAATATTTGCTCTTATCCTCAATCTTTATTCTTTACTTCTTTAGATTTGGGATTTATGAATCCCATATGGTGCAGCAATCATGTTGAATTTAGTATGACATATTTTTTTAATTACTTACTACTTTTTCTAAATTTTCAGTGAACTCATGTTGCCCAAAAAGCATGCATAAAATGAGAAAAGAAAAAAGAAGAGAATGATAGAGGGCTTGAATCACAGAGAGGATCTATTGATAATTTTTAAGAGAAATACAAGCACTATAAGAAATCTAGATGAGTGGGCAATAGTTGCTGTGGATGAAATTGATATTGAGGCCATCATCAATGACTTCACAGCAGTAAATGTTAGAAGAAAATTTTAAGGTAAGATAAGATAAGATGTATAACTAGTTTCATAAGAATGATTAGTATGCATGACATTTATTAGAAACGTCACTATATTATTAGAGGTGTATTAAAGGGCCCATCGTTGTAGCTTCGCTCCAGGTCTATAAATTGACAGGGCCGGGCCCGCTCTCAGTTAGCCATCACTATTATGATATGATTTCCCGTTAGGCAGTTAGCCATCACTGTTCCAATTAATCTCGGGTCTTGTAAAGAAATGCAGCCTGTGCACTTCGGCCTCCCATCTGAATGCATTATTGGAAATACGTTGTGGCCACGGTGATAGGCACGGAAATCTGTACTCCTGCAGCGATATTTGGCGAACACTAATAGTTGTTTGCCCCAATTTAAGATATCTTTTTATTGCATAATTGGAAAGGTGAGTCTGGTGCAAGCGGTAGAGTCTTACCATCAATGACCGGAAAGTTCTGGGTTCGAGTTGCGGTCTTCTCACATTGCACAACGGACACCATTCCTTATACACACAGAGCGAGAGCTCCTTGCACTGGGTACGCTCTTTTTTTTATTGCGGGCCTCTTTGACAGGGCTCCGGCGGCTCCGGCTCCCGCACTTGTCGGCCGCCCACGAGCCGATAGGTGCCAGGGGGCTGGAGCCGCGGAGCCCGAAAAACGAGCTTCTCTCCGGCTCCGACGGTGTCTATGAGAAAGGAAGGAGGAGAGAAAAAAAAAAGCTCCGATGAACAATAGCTCTCTGTCGACCTATGGACGGCCGACAGGTGAACAGGGGCAGAAGCCGAGCCCTGCCAAAGAAGCCCCGCATAATTGCTATCGTCCCACTGCTGATGTTCCACAGTGTCTATGGCTACAGGCTACCTGGTACCTGCTACGGCTTGTGTTGCCCGGCTGCCAGAATTGTGTATTATTGCGGCATGATGCCATATGATTACTGCTTAATATACTGTCTACTAGACTACTACAAACCATTTCGTTAGAAAAAATAAAAATATGCCATGTGCCAATTCTGAGGTGTTCTTTCCCTGAAAATAATGTGGCAGCCTGTACCCGCTTCCACCACCTTCCACCACCAGCAGGCAAGCAGGAAACCAGGTTATGATGATACTTTTGTATGGTGAAGTGATGGAACAATGGTTGATCCCTATATGATTGCAAGCAAACAAATACAAAATGATGGAGTGCCTCTTGCCTTCGCTTTATTCCAAAGCAAAATGCATGCTTTCAAAAAGCGTGCTGTTTTTTCAATTTTTGCATCTGTCGCACTTCAAAGTGTCCAGTAGGCAGTAGCACATAGTACTCCAGCGAAATACCCAAGATTTTTCAACTCCCACAGTTGTAAGAGTGCAGTGCAGGTTCGGGTTTCTTATCAATTATCATGGAAAATGCCATTTCTATAGCAGGCTTCATGTCCCATTCAAGAGCCAAATCATGATACGATCCAAATACGATGGCCAATATTGTGTGTTCTGCACTTCGGTTGCATTCGTTCGTTGTTTTCATGCACGCAATGTCTGACAATCTTTGAAGTGTCACGTCTGTTTGCCTTTGCCATTTTCTTTACGTCTTGTTTAGTTGGACCCCAAAGTACAAAAAGTTGCTACAGTACCTGTCACATCGAATGTTTACGGCACGTACATGGAGCATTAAATGTAGACGAAAAGAAAAAACTAATTGCACAGTTTGGTGGAAAATTACGAGACGAACGTTTTAAGCCGAATTAGTCAACGTAGTGGACACTATTTGCCAATAAAACGAAGGTGCTACAGTAATTCCAAATTCCGCGAACTAAACAATGGCTTACTCGTCATGTTCAATGGCTCCTCGCAGTGGGTTGATCCTCCCCGTTTAGGAAAAAAAATTGGGTGCAATCTGCACCTGACATATCCGTACAAGCCCACTCAGATAGAAGCCACGTGTTTCAGAAAAATCCATCGCACGGCCAGATGTGGTGTGGCTCCTCCGATGGCCGAGGCTCAAAAACTTCTACGGTTAGCAGGCAACTGAAAACTCTACCCATGACCGCGTGATAGACTTCCTGGGAGGCATGGCATCCATCCGAGTAGGTTTGCACGGAGACATTGGTGCAGGGAGACTGCACGCAATTTTTTTCCTGTTTGGTAGTGCTTGAGGTGGCTTCGGTTTTTCCGTGCACTATGTCGAGTCATTTTCTCTCACATCTCAAATTAATTAGAAGTCTGTGAAGCCACTATTTTTTGCTTCCGTTCATTCGTGCACTCAAGGAGTCAAAGCCATGCCGAACAAGTTCTTAGGCAATATTTAAGTTGTACTTTACGTGCCACTGTGGCTGAGTTCGCAACAAGTAAAACCATCAATCGGTTACACTTAAACGATGATGGCAGGGGCGAATCCAGCACCGGATTACCCAAGGCTCAGCCCTTACTATCATTGTCGGATGTACAGAGCCTTTCCCTAAGCTCTCATTATAAGTTGTAGTTATTGAAGCGGAAAATAAAAAGGGATTCTCCCTCTTTTTTGCATTTAGCCTGTCCTGACAATATTTTTGGATCTGCCAATGGACGGTGGCTACTGGCTATGTTAAACTTGGCCCATATAACAGCCAGGTGTCTTTCAAAAAACTAATAACCGTCCGTGTTACGTTGTGACGGCAGAGAGGACATGCAAAGCATGAGTACATGACAAAAGCCACAAACAGTGCTCCATCTATCACTGTCGATGCAGGAAGTGACAAACACGTAAATATTGTAGTTTTGTCATATGTTATGATCGGATGTGACCTAGCACTTAAAGACACAGGGGTTTATATACTGGTTCAGGCAACGTGCCCTACGTCTAGTTTGAGTCGGTCGGTGACTTTATTCCTGAGCACAGGTGCTCGAAGTTTGCAGTGGGGTTACAAACGAGAAGGAGAAAGAAGGAGGTACAAGAGGTCCAGTCGGACTCTGGTATGAGGGGCCGAGAGTGACAGAAGCTCCGCTATGTGCTAAGTGTTCGAGCGTGTACTTGTGGTTTGAACCTGGTGGTTTCTGTTGTTGTGTCCTAGTGAACTGATCGATGTAAGAGAACTGATCCGTCTTTTTGTTGGAAAGGGGTGCATCCCTTTTATAGATGAAGGAAACGGCCTTACAAGTGAGGGAGAGAGTATGCTACTAAGTCTTATTGCCCACGCTATCGGATATAGGATGATTGTAGACGCCCACAACACTGTTAATGCTACATGCATGTGGGAGGTCGCGTCGTCTTCTTCGGGTATGGCAGACGTCGGTGACTTCCATACCGTTGATACCCAGAGGCATGCAAGGGGTTTTATCATGTTCGCCTGGTACGGTAATGCTAGCGCCCACAACCCTGCTGATGCCTCAGAGGCACGTGGGGGGAGCCTTACCGTGTTTGTCTGGTATGGGAGTTGATGGCGCCTACAACACTGTAGGGGGAATGTCGGCGCCTACAACGCTGCTTGGGTTCCATCATGCCAGGAAGATCGAAGGGTACTGTCCAATCAGGTGTACATGGTATGGTCCTTGGTATTGCGGTATGACTTGAGTGCCCTGCCTTACTTTCTCTGTTCGTTTCCTGTCCTTACCAAGCGGGCATCCCCGGTCGGTTGGTCCCAGTCGGCTCTGATTGCGCTAGTTGGAGAAGAGCTGTGAGCGTGTTCGCCGCATCTCCGGTTGGGGGACACGGATCGGAGTCGGAAGTGGTGTTTGGCCAGGCCTTCCAGTCAGAGAGGCCGTCCGGAGGTGGTCCGGTGTCGAAAGAGAGCGTTGTTCCTCCTTCGTGAGGCATTCCGGTCGGAGAAGGCCGGCGGAGTCGGAAGCTAGCACCGTTCCTAATCGCTCAGCCCTTCCGGTCGGAGATTGGATTGTCCTTCTAGCCTATCGTTTAGGTGTTTAGGTCGGCCCATGAGTCACGCGTTATTCACAACATCTGTCTACTGGATCGAGTCTTTGTTGGAAAGCTGGTCCATAAAGGACCCGGGTTTATGAGCCGGGCAACGGCTGCCTCGGTTAAGATGTTTGCGTTCTTGAATCATGAACAGTCGGACAACTTCTTTCTGTATGGTTTCCCAGCTTTGCATTCGCGGCTGTGGAGTGTGGACCAACAAACCAGAGAGTAGTACTATGCTCTAGCTTCTAGGCAAGCATCCATATCGACCGGGGCCCTCGAGCACGGGCCACGCAGCCCACGCCATACGGCAGCACCCAGCTTGGCCAGGGGCTTGTTGGTTGGCAAATTTTTTGGCGAAATGCTACTGTAGTATTTTCGTTGTTATTTGGTAATTAGTGTCTAATCATAATCTAATTAGGCTTAAAAAATTTGTCTCGTAGATTTCGTCTAAACTGTATAATTAATTTTATTTTTTATTTATTATTTAATGCTTTATATATGCGTTTAAAAATTCGATGTGACAAAGAATCTTGAAAAATTTGGTAAACTGAAGTGAAACTAACTGGCTCCAGCTATCCCACAGCTGTCTCCTCCGGCCGGCTACGGTCCCGTACCTATCCATCATCACGTCACATTGATTGATAGGAAGTGTCGTTGCCTTCCGTTTCGCTGCCGCGGTGCCGCCCGCCGTATGCGAGTCCTTGTCGGTTGTGGTAATGGCGTGGGAATCCGAGACAGGCTACGCGACGGCGGAGGAGGAAGGTGACAACGGCCTCGCTGTCTATGGCGTTTGCCTGTGAAACTTGGCTGCTGTCTCTACAGAGCCCTCCCGAGTCCCTCTCCGTCCCCGTACATCAGCTAGTTGCACGCACGCTCGTCGTTCTTCTGCCGCGCGCGATTCGACGAGGCGTTCCGCATGGGCCAGGTGAACGTGATTTCAAATTCGAATCCGCTGTTT
Source organism: Miscanthus floridulus (assembly GCF_019320115.1). Taxonomy (NCBI): domain Eukaryota; kingdom Viridiplantae; phylum Streptophyta; class Magnoliopsida; order Poales; family Poaceae; genus Miscanthus; species Miscanthus floridulus. Next base: position 24,070 of record NW_027098489.1, on the reverse strand, counting down.
CTATTTGGGATCCTCAGAAGGCGAGTCCGAGAGAGCAGTTAGCTTGCGAAACAATCAGGAAAAAGGATGCAACGGCCCTGCATTAACCTCCCGTCTCGTATAGTTTACGTTACAAGTTGTTTTGTAACGCTATAAGCATGTCCGTAATGTACCTTGCGGAATGCGTATTCGACATTGATATAGATCAGACGTCCGGGGCGGCCAGACGCACCGTTCCACACCTCGCTCTTTCACCCTCGCTTTTCCTCCGCACTCCCCCGCTCTCCCTACTCGCTCTCCCCCGCTCAGCCAGCTCGCTCTCTGTGCCGTCCCCCAGGACAGGACGCCGCGCCCATGCACGCAAGCTCATTGCGCACCCTGGCCCCCGTGCTCTCTCTCTCCCCTCTGCGCGACCTCCATGCCACTCCGCGCTCTCCAGCGACCCCGCTCTCACCGAAGACGAGGACGACCACGGCGGCTCCGACAAGGTAAGGTCGGTCCTTCTCTGGATCTGACCCCCCTCCTTCTCCTCCTCTAGATCTGAACGCTCCCCCTCCTCTAGATCTGAGTCCTCCTCGTGGTCGTCCTCCTCCTCCTCCACTGGATCTGAGGGACGCGGTGGCGGCTAAAGTTTCCGGCGAGCTCTGTTGCAGTAGCCTTATTTTACTGTTGCAACAAGTAATATTCTTTGTGACATTAATCTCTTTTTGTTTCAGATGTTGCATCTCGCATTGCAATAGCCTTGTTCTGCTGTTGCAACAAGTAATATTTCTTTGTTGCATTAGTCTTTTTTCTGATATTGCTTTCTCGCATTGCGCTTTGTTCTGTTTGTTGGAGTAGCCTTGTTCTGATGTTGCAACAAGTAATATTTTTTGTTGCATTAGTCTCTTTTTTCTGATCTTGCATCTCGCATTGCAGTAGTTTGTTCTGTTGTTGCAGCGCCTTGTTCTGATGTTTCAGTAGACTTGTTCTGATGTTCTAAACAAGTAATACTTCTGATGGGAGCGCCGCAAGGATGCGACGCACCTAGCGGCGCGCGCGGGGGATGGGCGGCGCGATGGGATGGCGGGGGGACGGGTGGCGCGGCGGGAGGTTGGGCCCCGCGCAAGCATGGGACGGGCCGCTGCGACTGACGAGTGCCGCCCGGTTTGGATTAGTTCGCCATATTGTACCTGAATACGTGGATTGGTCAGGATCAAAACGAGTCAGACGGATCCAAGGCGCTAGGTGCTCCGTTGTTTGGTCAGAATCGAAACGAGTCGTGGTGCGTTCAGATACGCGCTGCTAGCCGGGCGTCCGGGCGCTAGGAGCGCACGTGCGTATTTCAAATGGAACGCTTACATTGCTACAGTAGAGGAGCGCACCAGAACAGGAACAAGACGTATGCGGGCCAATCAAATGCGGCAAGATCTCTTTTTTTTTCATGTAGTACGCCTTGACAACATGTATTTGGTTGGCGCACCGGTTCCAGCTAACTGTGCTCATCACGATAACGCTGCCATGATGGCGCCTAATAATTCACGGGAACTGACACTATTCTGAGGCGAAAGATCAGTCGAACTAATCCACTGGGTGGGTCCCTCATTGAGGACAGGTCCTTTCGGCTCTTGTATATGTCGTTTGTTTGGCTTGCTGCTTTGCTTGGTCTACGGTAGCCGTAGCCCCAACGTATTTTTCCTATAGGAAAGAAGAGACCGGAAAAGCGAAGGAAGTACCGATTTCACCTAAAAGCACGGGTAATAAGTCTGTTCGGTTGACTAGTTCGTATAATTGTTAATTTATGAAAAAATATTTGTGTGAGAAAAAAATACTATTTAATTAAAAATTTATGATCATTTATGACAAACTACGGATCACTATCTCTATCCAATGCAATGCACGGGTCCTCCTGACATTTATCAGGACGCCCTTTAGTTTGATGTACGTATGTTGTAACAGCTTTCTCTACTTCAATCAATTGCATAGCTGTCCTTGCTACGAACTCAGGAAAGTCAGGAGCTAAATCTTTCAAATAACAAAAAAAGGGTAGCAGAAGTCTGTAACTTTTTGGTGCCCCCCGCAGCAACCCTTCAGGGCTTCCCCAGCAAAGCCGTGTTTAGATTGCAAATTTTTGCAATCCGGATACCGTAGCACGTTTCGTTTGTATTTAATAAACTTTGTTCGATCATGGACTAACTAGGCTCAAAAGATTCATCTTGTGATTTACAAACCAAACTGTACAATTAATTATTTTTTTTACCTACATTTAATACTCTATGCATACGTCTAAAAATTGATGTGATAGAGAAAGAGCGAAAAAAACTAAATTTTGATGGGATGCCCAACACAACACGGCGATGTACTGCCCCAGCATCCACCTAGCCATCCAGACTCATAGGTGTTCATAGTCGCCTGCAGATGAACCATGGGTCTTGCATGACAAGCACAAGTGAACGGAGAAGAAGGCGCTGCGGAGAGAGAGTGGCTGCTTGGGAGCAGAGAACGGGAGAAAGGCTGCTCCATGCACTGTCCTTTTGCTCTGCACAACAGTGTACAGGACCACAAATGACAAGCCATGTATGGATGTGTGGTGGTTTTCAAATTTTTTCTGCATGCGTGGACAAGAATTTAGAACCGTTTGAAATAACACAGTTTTGGAGGCGCTCATCTTCACTTGACACAGCACCTCGAAAGTAAGTTACATCGGACAGTTCCGTTAAGCACACCCCAAGGAAGAACTCGAAACAATCCACGTTTTTACACCCAGAATCCATAATAAATACGAGCTTACGATATCTAGTCTATTTCATACAAAAGGGTTCTAAAATTATTTATTACAATACCAGAGTTCAGAGTACAATAATTAACAGCGGAATAAAAATAAACATCTAGCGAAAACGATACAAGGATCCGTCTGTGTCCACCAGAAGAATCCTCCATACAAGAGCTACTCTCAAGCTTGCACCAGCAACAGGGTAAAATAAACTCTGAGTACACAATGTACTCGCAAGACTTACCCAACTAGTGAGAATAATTTCACGACATCTCAAGGATATGATAGGCAATATGGGTTTATTATTTCTTTTTATTTGCGAAAAGCATTACTAGAAGTACGTTCTTAAGATCAAATTTAATTAGTAGTTATGATTACTTCATTAGCTAACCATTCTAGGTAAGCACATGTTGTACTTTTAAGCAAGGGTTAAGCAATCAGAATTATTTCACCATCTTTCATCCTCCAGCTCTTACTACGGTGCTAGATCATAGTCAAGTTGTACCGTCTCACAAAAAACGACGATTTACAAACTAATGTATCCCAGTTAGGTACCCAAAACACACGTTTCGTTTGTACCCTAGGCACAAACAAGACCAACCCATTCCTCTCCTGTCACAGGGTCCAGGTCCCTATCCAAACTTGGACTCCGAGCCCCCATACTTGAGATCCGGTCTCAGTATGGTGCTTAGACCTTCACCTTTCCCCGCCTCCAATCAGTCGGTCCGAAAAAAGCCGAAACCCACGACAAGAGCGTAACGAGCCTTCCCGCTCCCATAAGTAAGTATGTGCTCAAGATAATAAGTCTGTGACCTAACTACCATCCATAGCAACGGACGGTCCTTAATCGTCACTAACAGAAAAATAGTGTAACCAAGATAAGCCCGATTGGTCGTAGGACACAACCGGTTACACCCACCAATACCCATACCATATCCTTGCCCTGTCTTCATATTTTCATTCATCATTTTATTATGAGAGTAATAATAATCCTCTATTATGAGCAACGACAGGTTACACACGCTACCGATGACCTAAGCATAGCATCTACTCGAAACCTGCACTAGTAAGACTCTTAGGACAGGTGTATCTATGCATGTGGTTTCCAAAAAAAAATCTTGTAATGTAAATGCACAACACATTTATATATGGTGAATTATAAAATAAAGGTTATACATCGGGGTCTTGCCTTGGGTAGGCGCTGGTATCAGCTGAGTCAGTTAGTGGCGGCTTCGGGGCCTCATTCTATATGAGAATCTCCTCCTCGTACTCCTCGACGATCTCCTCAAACTCGTGATCGCCAGTGGTCACGATCTCCGCCAACTCGTTCTCTACATGTATGTGAATGATGATTGTAACACTTAGCATTCAGGTAACAACAACTCTTAAACTAAGAATGTGCATACCAAGCTACTAAACTAGCTCTAATGACTAAGATACTATGCTAACTATCATCTTCATCAAGCGAGGTGTTGGATTCAACTAACAAACACTTAGTTTTGTAATTTAAGGGTATATCTTTATTTCTACTAATGATTTAATGTATATTAAAACAAAGAGCATTTGACTACCCTAATGCTTAGTCTATTCTAGGCTACAAAAATTACAGTGGGCACATAATAATACAATGAAGCTACTATAAAATTGTCAGGACTAAAGTTATCACCAATTAACCATAAAAAATCCTACAATAATTAACTTAATATTATTAAGCATCCTCAAATGATTTTTATAACTCCTAATGTCAACATGTATAAACATGAACTAAATAAACTAATTGATATAGCACAATTTGAGGAACCTAACAAAATTTGTTTTCATAATTTTTGGACACCTACATGATTTTATATGATTTACCAAACATTAGCTCAAAAATTAAATTATAAAACATTGCTAATTCCTTATGAAAAAGAAAACTAAATCTCTCACGTGGCCCACACACGTGGCCCGCTAGCGTGGCCCACATGAGGCCGGCCCACGGCGAGGTGGTCCCGCTCACGTTGGCGATTTTGCAAAAGAGAGCTTGAACTCCTCCAATTTACAACTAAGTATTAACACTATTTTCTTCTCTCTCAGACCTTCTCACTTAACCCCTTGACTTTTCCCTCATTCACCCGCGTGCACCCCCAGCGACTCAGCGCACAGCGGCGCGGCGAGCGACGACACGGTGCACCCATGCCGGCCACTAGAGGCTCGTGCTAGCCCGTCGGTCATGTGGCAGAAGCCGCCTAATCTAATGCCTCCTAGGAGTATTTGTCTTCCATTAGACACTAAGTACTTAAGGGAGGACACCAAATTACATAGTTCCATCGAGCACACCCTAGGGGAGAATCCAAAAATCCATATTTTCCATCAGGATTACAAATAAGAGAATAAAGCTTACAACATTTTAACCATTCTTATATCACTTTTCATGCAACATCAGAGTATAATATTTATTATTATAACAGCGGAATATAATCATGTTATCAGAGTTATGACCAATTTAATTTAACAGTGGAATATAAAACATGTGATCAAAGTTACAGCGAAAATAACTATCTATCCATGACATGATGAAACATTGATATATAACAATGACAACAGATTATAAAACTTCTATTTATAAAACATTTAGTGAGAGTTATAAATAAGAACTATGATTACAGCATAAAGGAATCCTCTCTGAGCCCATCAGGAGGAATCCACACACAAGAGTCAGCTTTAGCATCCGCCTGTCACCTGTAATAGGAGAAAATAAAACCCTGATTACTCAACAAGACCTACCCGACAGGAGGAAAGAAAAGACTCCAAGGATATGCAAGGCTATCTGGCTTGTGGATTATTTTATTTGTAGGAGCATTACTAAACGTGCATCCTTATATTCAATTTTATTAGCAGTCAATGTTAGTTCATTAACCAACCATTCTATGTAAGCACATATTCTACTTTTCAAACAGGTGGTAAGCAATCAGAATCATTTTACCATCTTTTATCTTCCAGTTCTTACTACGGTACTAGAGTATAGACAAGTCGTACTGACACGACGGCGATTTGTAAATCAATGTGCCCAGCTGGGTACCCCAAAACACACACTACGCTTATACCCCAGACACAAGCAGGACCAACCACCTACCCTCCTGTCACGGGATCCAAGTCCCCGTCCAAACTAGGACTCTAAGCCCTCGCCCCTAAGTCCCGGGACTCAGTGCGGTGCTAGGATCTCCACCCAAAAACCACCCTAAAAGTCGGTTCGAAAGAGTCGGAACCCATGATAAGAGAGTAACAAGTCTTTCCTACGCCCATGCCTAAGTATGTGCTCGGGATAATAAGTTTGTGACTTATCTAGAGTCTAATGCAATGGGCGGTCCTTAACTGACACAAATAAAGAAAAAGTGTAACCAAGCTATGCCCCGTTGGCCGCAAGACACAACCCATTACACCCACCATTACCCAAAACATATCCCTGCCCGGTCTCTATTTTTCCTTTCACCATTTTTTATTCCAAGTGATAATAATATAGTAACAACAAACAATATATTTCCTATCTCTCGCGAGTGACAGGCAATCACTCAACTTCTATCGGAGTCCTGTAGCATAGCAATCTACATGATCCTATCATACTAGTAAGACTCATAGGATAAATATATATATATATGCAAGTGGGTTTCATTCAACTCCTTAAAACCTTAATGCATAAATCTAATTTAAAGTGCAGAAAAGTAGGGGTTATGCACCGGGCTTGCCTGGGTAAAATATAACCAAAAGTTAGCATTCCATCTTGGTGGACACGATCATTGGGACACCATCTTTTTCAGCTACTCCGTTTGATACCATCGCTCCTATTATGATATGTATTGATGCAAATGCAGATATGGCGCAATCAATTAAAAGGCCACAACAATTCATGAAATACGAGTGCATAAACCAAACTAACAAGCTAAGTCCTATGACTAATATATTAGCTAAGTATTGACCTCACTAAACAAGCATCATTTTCATCAACAAGTACTAGTTCTTACCAAATCAAGTCTCTTTTTGATTTATTAATGATTTAATATACTCAAAACTAGGGCACATTAACTACTCTAGTAAACTAATTATTATTGGGCTACAAAAATTACAGTGGGCAGCTAATAGTATTAGTAATTTATTGTAAAATTTTTAGAGTCAACACTATCACAGATTTATCATGGAAATTCCTATAAGTTCATATTTTAACAATATTAAACATTTAAAAATAATTAGAGCAACCCTAGAAACATTTTAAAACTAGATGAACCAAATATACTAATAGATAGATCATGATTTTAGAAGCCTAACAAAATTGGTTTCACAATTTTTGGTTATCTTCACAAATTTATCTTGAATTTACAATTTTGCCTTGAAACTAAATTAGAAAATGTTTATAGAACAAAAAGGGCCGACAGCGGCCAAGCGACCCAGCAGCCCCAACGCGAACGCATGGCCTAGGCACGGGTGACACAAGGCCAGCCCAAGCGGGCGCGTGGCCGGCGATGACGAGCACGGGCGTGAGCGGCCTAGGCGTGGCGGCGGCAGGTCGGCAGCGCGACTTGACAGGCGGACCGCAGCCAAGCACGAGCAGGCCGGCCCATGCGCGGACGAGCATGGCCCAACAAGCTAGCCCATGCGGCTAGGGCAAGGCGATGGCAGTACATTTGCGAAGAGGCCCTTGAGCTTTTCTGTAAGTGCATCTAGCCCTTTAGTGGGTTTTGGTAAATTGAATGATAACACATTAAAGGTCTAATAAGTTTGCTAAGTATTGAACAGGAAATTGAGTCTATTGCATATACTTGTGAGTTGTGTATTAACAAGTATATACAAGGTTCAACTAGTAGGCAAACTTGATGATATGCCACATTATGTTAAAGTGAATGCCAAACTGTGTATTGTTGTATTGGAAGTTTATGGAAGCAATCTAGTTCAAGCAAAAGACAACAATGCAAATGGAATCAATGAAATTGCTTCTATGTTGTGGGATATCATAGCATCATGTGAAAGCAAACATACTTGGTAAATGACAATGTATAGTGGATATAAGTCGGTCTCTATATTGGTTTGCTTACATGGATGAATATATGAAAGATCAATTGGAATGTTAAGCCAAAATGAGAAGGGAATAAGGAATCATGAATTAGCTTGACTATATTGATGTTGATCCATGTATGTCTCTATGTGAGACAAACTGAAGCTTGATTGATCTCAACATTCATATCTAGAAAATATTCAAGCAAGGATCAAAATATTGAAGAAATGTTTTTCAATGGATGCTTAATATAATGTGACTTAAGTATGGCTTGATAGGGTGAAGATAGCAAGGAAGGGCTTCGAGGTACAAAACGAAGGTGAAGGGCAAGCGACGGCTTGGCGACCGAGGTACCATGGCTAAGGTAAAGAAGAGAGTACTTGCATTGAGTCGAGGTACTAATCAAGCTATGAGGGGTCATATTGTGTTGAGGATCAAATCATTAGTGGAAGCGACTTGAAGCCATGAAGATGAACTCATAAGTATGGAAATGGTTCATGTCACATAATCAAGGTATAATGAGAATGAGGAAAACATATTCAATGATAAAAGTTTTTCAATTGCCAAATGAAGTGGCAACCAGCTCAAAGGCATTTACAATTCTTTTATGCTTTAAATTTGAGTTTAGGAAAAGCCGCACGATAAAGAAGGGATTCTAGTATAGTTGGTCAACTGTGCAATCAGATGCTCAAAACTATAGATCTATATCCTCTTATCTAGCCAAAGCGGCCAGCCAAAAATCTTCAGATTCTACCTATTTTGGCTAGGGCGGCAGTGCCGCCCATAAACGGTCATTGAGACCCAAGAGGTATAAATACCATTTGGGCCGACCCACAACGGAGAGCCTTCTTCTCCAGCGATTCAATTCGAAACTGAACAGACCAAAGCTCACCTCTCTCTCCTCCATTGTTGCTCCTTCATCGCTCAAGTAAATTCTTGATTCCAACCATTAAAACTTGAGAGAAAAGGCAGCAAAACTCGATTGGAGAGAAGATCCACTAATTCCCAAAGTCTAAGAGCATTTGGTTCATGTTTGGCTAGTGGTTCTAGGGTTTTTACTCTTGGAGCTTGCTCCTAGCCGGCTAGGCATTGCCCTTGTGCTTGTCAACTCGTGTGGCAGCCTTGGGAGATTTGTAACCTCATCCTGCAGCTAAGAAATTACCCCTTACTTCAAGAGTTCATTCTCTTGCTTTGAGAACGAGGGGAAGGCAAGCCTTGGTGGCGAGCTAATCCTTTTGTGGATGCCTCAACAATGTGGACTTAGGCAAGCCTTGGTGGCGAGCTGAACCACAGGATAAATTTTGTGTCTCGCGTTGCTTCACTTTGTGTTCTTGCTGGTTTAGCTCTTTGCTAGCTATTGTTAGGGTTTGGTAGCTCGATCCTCTCTTGTGTGAGATTTTCTGGGGTATCTAGTCTTTAAACTAGATTTTGTCTTTCTATTGCAGGATTGAGCAGTTGAGAGGATTAGGTTACTATCTGTGAAATCTCAACATTATCTACTTTATTTTTGAAGAGCGACAGTGCCACCCTATGAGGTCGGTAGTGCCGCCCTCTATTCTAATAGAGTTTTGAGTTGAATTTTTAGGATTTGAGCAGCTGAGAGGGTTAGGTTACTATCGTGTGAAATATCAACGCTGTCTGCTTTGTTTTTGAAGAGAGGCAGGTGCCGCCCTATAAGGCCAGCAGTGCCACCCTCTGTTCTAACAGAGTTTTGAGTTGAATTTTACAGGCCTATTCACCCCCCTCTAGGCCTCCTATGTAACAGAACTGACCAAATTATAAGAACGTAAGTACAAAAACAATCACCGAAGTGGTTAAATTCCTGTACTTAAGCTCCCCACAATCCTGGTAGTCCAGAAATCATGAAGGATTTCAAACAACTCCTGACATACAAACCAAGATCGTAATGATTCAACACAACACATCATTCGTTTACAACATTTCACAAGTGGCATTCGGATTACATCTATCAGAGTTCAAATAAATATTACAACCCAAGTTCAAATTTGCGGAAGCAACATAGTTTAGTACATAACTTCATAATTTCAAATACATTGCCAGATCTTAGTCATGTCCCACAAAAGCATCTTCAGGTACGAGAACTAGGAGAGACCGCGCCCAACGGTCTAGTCTTCATCCCCAGTCAGGAGAAGGCAATACTTGCAGCAACCAAAGTAGAACTGGTCATCTGCAACAGGTGGGAGATAAATCCTGAGTATGAGAAGATACTCAGCTAGACTTACCCGTCCAAACTAGAAATAAAGGACAACAAGAGCTTATGAATATAGTGACCAATTTAAACTTAGCATCAAGTTTATCAACATTTACCTGTCCACTAGATTTGCACCTGTACTAGAGCACTCACTTATTAGGAGCAATTAATATTAACCATAGCAGGTATAATAAGGTTGTCATCATCATATCATCATTCCTGAACCATTATGTTATTTAGTGTATCTACTTTGGAGATAAGCCCGTCAAGTTCTCACTAACCGGTGAGAGATGGTGACTCAAATCAAATTACAACTCAGTTGAGGGGTATTCCTAACTCTCACCCTAGCATACTTTGCAAGGGCAGTCGTGGGTCACCTTTGGGACAACTCAGGAACCAAATTCGCGGGTTTCGATCAGCGCCAGCACTCTCAGGGATTACCCTTCTGCCAGGACGATCAGGACTTTTAAATCACCTACCCTTGGACTCACGCCTACGGCTCCCTTCTAAGGCGTACTTTATACTTATCGACTCCCAGCCTGAGGTGAGCTACTCAGCTTCGTGGTTGGTCTCCGGACCCAGCCAACTAAGAGAGAGGCATGCATTCAACATGAACAAGAAAGGCTCCAAGATTTGGTCCTTAAGTGACACAGACGGAGTCACTACCAACCAGCAAGCCTTCGCCCAGTCTTCATTTCAAATTAAGACAGGTTCTTTTCCACGATAGCAAATATAGCCAACCGTGCCATATGTATAGCCCTATATCTCGTAGGTGATAGGAAATCACCTGACTTCTACCACGTTTAAGCAGGGCTAAGCACTACACGAGACTGAGCTACATAGGATTTGGGGTATCAATATCTGGACAAGGATTGGATAACCAATGCAGCAAGTGTTTGCATCCAACACCTAAACTTAATGCAACAATATATATGTAACAATAATACTTTAATTGCATTTCAGAAATTAGGAGGCTTAATATGCTCCGGGGCTTACCTTTCACAAAAGTTGCATGGACAGTGATCCGGGCACTCAACAGTGACCTCGTCTGCACTTCTCCTGAGGGCTGCACCTCCTGAACCTCCGGTGTTGGCTGCTGCTGCTGCTCTCCGCTCGGTTCCTTGAATTCCAGCAGTGTCACTTCCTTCCGGTACACCTATTGCATGCCGATGCACAAGATAAATATCATGGATGCATAAGGAATGACATGATGCTCATGATAAATGGATCACAGTAAGTGTTTAACGAAAACATCATTGGACACTCGTTTACCGATTAAGAATAGCTCTATTCAAATCACTTTAAAACATGTATCTATCTTAACTTGAAGAACAAGATCAACTTACCTAACTTGCATAACCCAAGATAAAGATGCTCATCTTTAGTTAAAGGCCTAACACCTAAGAACATTACCACAAGCTTAGGAATAGTAAAGGCATACTAAATCAATAGTTAAGGTTTCATATGCAAACGAGCAGTTCCTTAATTCAATCACAACAAGAGTTCTACAAATTCAAATGACTTGCAAGAGGACATTCTGGAAAGCTTATGATGCATATTCTAACCATCGTCGTTGACGCATGTTCAACTCGAGTTGAGTAAAGATGTACTTGAGACTTTTATGGTTAGTATAGATGTTGCACACATTACCTAGCAAGTAATGTCTCCAAATCTTCAGGGCATGAACAACTGCGGCTAGCTCTAAGTCATGGGTAGCATAATTGACTTCATGTTTTCAAAGCTGGCGCGAAGCATAAGCAATGACTTAGCCCTCCTACATAAGAACACACCCCAAACCGGTGCCACATGCATCACAATAGACATCAAAAGGCTTCTCGATGTCAGGTTGTGCCAATACAGGAGCAGAAGTTAGTAAGGTCCGTAAAGTGTGGAAAGCCTCTTCACACTTCAGGGTCCACACAAACTTCTTATCCTTTTGAAGTAGTCGAGTCATGGGCTTGGTGATTTTTGAGAAATCCAAGATTAATCGACGATAATAGCTAGCCAAACCCAAGAAACTTCAGACTTTTGTGACCGTAGTAGGTGCCTTCCACTCTAGGACTTCTTGCACCTTAGTAGGGTCAACCAAAATTCCATCTCTAGATAACACATGACCTAGAAAAGGTACCTTGTTCAACCAGAATTCGCACTTACTGAACTTAGCATAAAGCTGGTTATCACATAATTGAGTTAAAACAATTCTCAGATGTTCAATATGCTCTTCTTCATTCTGAGAATATACAAGGATATCATCAATGAACACGACGACGAACTTGTCCAATTCTGGCATGAATACCGAATTCATCAGGTACATAAAGTGTGCTAGAGCATTTGTCAACCCAAAGGACATGACAAGATATTCGAACAAGCCATAACGAGTAGAGAAAGTTGTCTTGGGTATATCTTCGGGATGAATTTTGATCTGATGGTAGCCAGACCTCAAATCGATCTTAGAGAATACCTTAGCTTTTAAGAGTTGATCAAATAGAATATTGATGCGAGGAAGAGGGTATTTGTTCTTGATAGTAACAACATTAAGGGGCGATAATCCATGCACATGCGTAGAGACTCGTCCTTCTTCTTCACAAAGATAGCCGGACAACCCCAAGCAGAAGAACTAGTCCGAATCAAACCTTTCTTTAATAGCTCATTCAACTGAATCTTTAGCTCAGCCAACTCATTGGGCGGCATTCTATAGGGCCTTCGAGAAATAGGAGCCGTACCCGGAATGAGTTCTATCTTGAATTCTACTTCACGGTCCGGAGGTAATCTAGGCAAGTCATTAGGGAAGACATCTGGAAACTCATAGACAATCGGTATATCCTCAATGGCTTTGGCTAGGGTAGCATTGGTTATATTGTGGATAACGATATCATAAGGCAACTGCACTAGAAAACTCTTCTTATCCATAGGATCCCTCAACATTACCACACGGGTTGATGTATCGATCAACACTCCATTCCCGCTCATCCACTTCATCCCAAGGATTACATCGATTCCTACCCCTGGTAGAACTACAAGATCCGCAAGGAACTCTTGATCCCCAATCTCAATCTTTACATCTTTAACTACTTGGTTAGTCATGATATTATTTCCAGCAGCACTAATACAATAACCACCCTTGACAATTGTAATCACATTCAACTTATGCTTAGATGCAAAAGTAGAACTCACAAAGGAATGTGAAGCACCAGAATCAAAGAGCACAACTACAGGGTGATCATTAATAAGAAACTTACCAGCGGTGACCACTTCACCAGCAGGAATTTCCTCCACAGTAGTGTAGTGAACACGCCCCTGACGGACGTTTCCCTAAGCATTCTGCTTGGGAGGATAGGGACAAGTACTAGCCCAGTGACCAGGCTTGTTATAGTTCCAACATGACCTGTTAGCTGGTGGGACATTGGAGCTACCCTGCCCAGAGGTATTCTTTAGCAAGGAAACTATGTACCCCTTGCAGAAACCAGTTTTAGCTTGATTCTTCTTCTGAGGTGGGCGGTACCGAACATTAGCATTGGGTGGACGATATTGGGTTTTGGATACCACTGGTGCCTTAGACTGCGAAGCACCTGCCTTAAAGTTTCTTTTACAGGTCTTGGAAGCAGCATATACCTTATCATTATTCTCCTGAGTCAGGGTGTCACTGATAAACTCATTGAAGGTGATACACTTACAATTGCCCATAGACTTCATCAATTTAGGGGAAAGTCCCCTCTTGAAACTAGCTATCTTTTTGGCATCAGTATCAACGAACTTAGGAGCATACCTCGCCAGGTTGTTAAATGCCTGGAGGTATTCATTAAGACTCTTGTTGCCTTGAGTTAGCTTCATGAACTCCGGTATGCTTAATTGCCATGAGACCAGGAGGGATAAAATGTCCCTTGAAAGCCTCCTGGAACTGGTCCCAAACTACCTTGACGTTTGTAGGAAAGGTGGTCCTGTGATGGGTCCACCAGATGCCTGCAGGACCTTGGAGTTGATGTCCTACATACGAGGCCTTCATACCTTCTATCAATCGGAGCAATCCAAACCTTTGCTCTATCATACTCAACCATTCATCAGCTTGTAATGGTTCTTCTGTCTCTCTAAAGATAGGAGGCTTTGTGTCCATGAAGTCCTTAAAGCTGCTATACTGGTTTAGCTCGGGTCCATGGCAGACATGTCGATCATCGCGGTTAGCCAGTTGGCGCATAGCCTCAGCTAGCATGCACTGACTTTCGACGACTGTCTGCATTAGCTCAGCTGGTGTGGGCAGTGGTGGAGGAGGTGGTTGTGTTCCTCATCTCCAAGGCTACGACCACGATGAAGATTATAAGCCATCTGCAAAATTGTATAGCCAATGAGCACTGACGATGTGGAAAATTTTGTAGATGAATTATATAATATTATGCCAAACTGATTCCATTGGAGAGAATGAATTTATAAAATCAGCAGAGGCACAATCATCCATCACAATCACATAACCCATCAAGCGCATCAATTGACACATTAATGCGATGAACTTTAACCAACAACGAGATCTATAGACCGCATAGACGGAATTTATCAAAGGCTCACATACGTGGAGCATAACACGTTTGATAGGTTACATCCAAGCCATAGAGATTCCAAACTTACATCCAAGATAACATAGGGTTCGATATTACATCCCAATGATTAACTTATTACAAAGCTACTCGTTCATGCATGAGGATCAACAAAGACTAGCTCTAGCGCATTAGCTAAGTAGTAAGCTAAACTAAGCATCGTCCTCAGAGTCAGTGTCGAAGATCTCTCCTCCATCTTCATCACTAGTAGGTTCTAGCTCCTCATCTTCCTCCTCATCAGGTGGAACGTCCTCAGGTCCATTAATCTCAATGTCATCATCATCTTCAGCCATGATGACACCAGAGCCCATCTCATCCTCATCATCAGGGGGCAGGAGAGGGTGAAGTTGATTGTGTAATAGGTGAACCTCCTCATGGAGATGGTCATTGTACTCTTCTGCAGCTGCCAACTGCTGCTCCAGCTCAACCTATCGCGCTCTCAATGCATTCTCTTCGTTCCAGGCTTCATTCCGCTGGTTCAGCATGTGAATCAACATACATTCATAGTTGCGGTGAGCAACTGTCAACTTCTGAACCCCTAGGGTCTCTTGATCCCATTCCTGCGTTACTTGCTCTAAACGCTGCTGAGCTGCACTCCTCTTAGCAGTCACCCGGGCTAGCTCTGCCCTCAGCCTTTCCTCCACAGTAGGCTCAGGATGGGGCTCACGAGGAGCTAACTGGTGACGAGGCGCCCTACCTCCGGTGGACTTGCGAGCAGTGCATTTCGTGTGCGCCATCTGTAGCAAAAGTTGCAACGTAAGGGGAGAATCATTTAAGGGATACGAAATTTAATTAGTCGAGACCATCAATTTTTTAAAGGAGGGAGTAATGCAAGAAATGGCCATGTATGCTTGAACATGATGCATGCACGATCTGTACGGTCCTCACAAACCTAGAAAAATTTAAAGGCTAGCGAAATATATGGTGGCATATATACGTTCTCTCATATATGGTAGCTAGTCGATCTACAATGATACGTTGTTAGTGTACCTACAGCAAATTTCATTTTAGCCCAATAATTTCCCAAAAAGGCATGTAAAGTAAGCAATAAACTAAATACTTTCGTACATACATCCCCCGATGTATATACTCTAGTATCACAGCTACCCGACGAGATACCCACACTTAAGTACTCTCATAGATACATGATCGAACATGTAAGTATGCGAGCAACCACAACTACTCTCCCCTAGACCGATGGTTGGACGGTCATGCTCTCACAACTCCCACTTACCAGAGCATAGAGGTATTTTGATCCATACATTACCACCCAAGCAGATGGCATCCATACAATAGCACGCCCGTATGGACAACGAAATAGAAACAAGTAGGAACCCCCAAGTTAGTACTTTATATAAGCCACCTAAGAGTCCTTATTTGGGCATAAGGGATATGACCACTAGCAATACTTAGTATTTAATTTAGAATTTTCACAAATACTTTTGTTTTAAATACACAAATGACATGTTTAGTGTCGAATCTTGCTCTGATGCCAGCTATAAGAACCGACCAAATTATAAGAACGTAAGTACAAAACAATCACCGAAGTGGTTAAATTCCTGTACTTAAGCTCCCACATCCCGGGTAGTCTAGAAATCATGAAGGATTTCAAACAACTCCTGACATACAAACTAAGACCATAGTGATTCAACACAACACATCATTCATCACAACATTTCACAAGTGGCATTCAGATTACATCCATCAGAGTTCAAATAAATATGAAACCCAAGTTCAAATTTGCGGAGAGGCAAACATAGTTAGTACATAACTTCATAGTTTCAAATATATTGCCAGATCTTAGTCATGTCCCACAAAAGCATCTTCAGGGACGAGAACTAGGAGAGGCACCGCGCCAACGGTCTAGTCTTCATCCCTAGCCAGGAGAAGGCAATACTATGCAGCAACCAAAATAGAACTAGTCATCTGCAACAGGTGGGAGATAAACCCTGAGTACGAGAAGGTACTCAGGTAGATTTACCCGTCCAAACTAGAAATAAAGGACACCATGGGTCATGCAAGGCTTATGAGGTGGGCGTAGCTTGACACAGTTGCATAAAAAGAGCTTATGAATATAGTGACCAATTTAAACTTAGCATCAAGTTTATCATTATTTACCTGTCCACTAGATTTGCACCTGTACTAGAGCACTCACTTATTAGGAGCAATCAATATTAACAATAGTAGGTATAATAAGGTTGTCATCATCATATCATCATTCCTGAACCATTATGTTATTTAGTGTATCTACTTCGGAGATAAGCCCATCAAGTTCTCACTAACCGGTGACAGACGGTGACTTGAATCGAATTACAACGCAGTTGAGGGGGTATTCCTAACTCTCACCCTGGCATACTTTGCAAGGGTAGCCGTGGGTCACCTTTGGGACAACTCAGGAACCAAATTTGCAGGTGTGATCAGCGCCAGCACTCTCAGGGATTACCCTTCTACCAGGACGATCAGGACTTTTAAATCACCTACCCTTGGACTCACGCCTACAGCTCCCTTTCGAGGCATACTTTATACTTATCGACTCCCGGCCTGAGGTGAGCTACTCGGCTTCGTGGTCGGTCTCCGGACCTAGCCAACTAAGAGAGAGGCATGCATTCAACATGAATAGGAAAGGCTCCAAGATTCGGTCCTTAAGCAACACAGACGGAGTCACTACCAACCGGCAAGCCTCTGCCCGGTCTTCATTTCAAATTAAGACAGGTTCTTTTCTACGATAGCAAATATAGCCAACCGTGCCATATGTATATCCCTATATCTCATAGGTGACAGGAAATCACCTGACTTCTACCGCATTTAAGCAGGGCTAAGCACTACACGAGCCTGAGCTACATAGGATTCATGGTATCAATATCTAGACAAGGATTGGATAACTAATGCAGCAAGTGTTTGCATCCAACACCTAAACTTAATGCAACAATATATATGTAACAATAATACTTTAATTGCATTTCAGAAATTAGGAGGCTTAATATGCTCCGGGGCTTGCCTTTCACAAAGTTGCACGGATGGTGATCCGGGCACTCAACGGCGACCTTGTCTGGCACTTCTCCTGAGGGCTGCACCTTCTGAACCTCCGGTGTTGGCTGCTGCTGCTCCCCGCTCGGTTCCTCGAATTCCAGCAGTGTCACTCCTTCTGGTACACCTATTGCATGCCGATGCACAAGATAAATATCATGGATGCATAAGGAATGACATGATGCTCATGATGAATGGATCACAGTAAGTGTTTAACGAAAACATCACTGGACACTCGTTTACCGATTAAGAATAGCTCTATTCAAATCACTTTAAAACATGTATCTATCTTAACTTGAAGAACAAGATCAACTTACCTAACTTGCATAACCCAAGATAAAGATGCTCATCTTCAGTTAAAGGCCTAACACCTAAGAACATTACCACAAGCTTAGGAATAGTAAAGGCATACTTAAATCAACAGTTAAGGTTTCATATGCAAATGAGTAGTTCCTTAATTCAATCACAACAAGAGTTATACAAATTCAAATGACTTGCAAGAGAATATTTTGGAAAGCTTATGAAATTCTCTACAAATCATTTATAAACATCAAGCATGATTCTTACGTTAACCAAATCGAATTAAAGTAAACATAGAATCTATCCAGGAATGACAGGTTTACTAAATTAAATATTTAGTGATGATGCAAAAGCATAATTGGACCAAACCAAGTTTACCAACTTGTTGTGCATACCAGAGGAACCTCAGAAAGTATAGTGCCAACTTCTAAATAAATTATTTAATGTCCTTTTCTAGTTTATTTAGTTAATTAGGTGATTAAAGCAACATATAGTAAAACTATAAAGAAAAATCTACAAAAATTATAGTAGCTACTCCATGCTTCACATAGACTACCATAAAAATTTCAAAGCAATTGGACAAACAGAACTTGCTGTATCAAAAATAACAGATGGCAGGTCTATTTCTAGCATAATTAGGAAACCCTAATGAAAAGTGTCAAGCAACAGATTTCACATTTTTCTAGTATCATTCTAGCATAAAAATAGCACTCACTCAATTTTACCTTTACTGGATCTATAGAAAAATTATGAAAATTCACACAAGATCCATCCATGCAAACAAGAGAATTACCTAACTCCTACATACAGTGTCCAAAATGTATGAAAATTTAACTACAAGCTATTCATGATATGAGCAGTACACCATAAAAATTTCATGCCATTTGGAGCTACACAGAAAAATATATAATTACCCCTATTTCCCCACATGATTAAAAGAGATAATTAGCAACTCCATTTTTCATAACAGAACATGGCATAAATTATATTTTTAAAATAAACTAGACATTACCAGGGACTCAACAAAATTAGAACCACATCATTTGGATCTACCAACCAAGAGATATACATTTTTTAATATGTACTCAAATCTATGAAAAAGAATAAAACAAAATAAAATGGAAAACCTAACCAGCTACTGGGCCGGCCCGGAAAAGCACGGCGGCCCGCGATGCACGCGCGTCAGCACTCAGCGTGGCCCAGAAACGCGACGTGGCCCACGGCTGGCTCCCGCCTGTGCGCGGCTGCTGACGAGCGGGCCCCGCAAGTCAGAGAGACAGACAGGGGAGGGGAGAAGAGCGACGACGTAGCTCGTCGCCGGTGGTAGCTCCGGCGAGGCCATCGGTACCAGCGTGTTCACCTCACCCATGCACACCTAGGGGTACCATCAATTGCAGCAATTTCAGCGGCTAGGGGAAATGGCGACGGCCATGGCGGCACACGGCCGCGGTTTGGCCAGCTCCGGCGAGCCGACGGCGTCACGACCCTAGTGGTCTACCCTACGAGCATCAGCATCACTAACAGGACCTAAAGCAAGGGAAAAAGGGGGCAGCAAGAGGCTCGAGCGGCACAGCCACGTGCGAGCTCGGCCGACGGCGGTCATGGCGACCCGTGGAGCTGCCGTCACGATGAGTTCTACCTGAGGCGAGGACGAGGTTACGGTGAGGTTGAGGACATGGAGGGGCTCACGGTGGTGCTGTGGTTCAGGGGAATCAGACGATGGCACTCAGTTTCGGGTGATTTGGCTCGCGGTGGCCACGGCTTCCCGGTCACCACGCTCGTGGAAGAGGATGGCAGGGGGGTGAAATGGCGAGATGAAGAGCGAGTGAGCGAGGCGCTGGCTTTCATCTAGGAGCACGGCGCATGACATGGAGGCGCTAGCAGAGCATGCATGCCACATGGTGGCTAGCCTCTGAATCGGTTGGCCATGGCGTTCACTGACGGTTTTCTGAAACTTCGATTCAGTGCTCCATGGCGATGACTGACAGTGAGACTTGACGGCGTTTGATCTCTTAAACCGTGATGAGTTAGTGGAAGAAACGTACATGAAAGTTGTAGAGTGAAGATAGGGCTCCAACAATTCTTGAGACACCAATAGCTAATTCTCCATGGATCATGAGTTGTATCAAGCCAAAGTTGGCTCCATCAAACTAAAACTGTATTAGGACTTAGAAAAATTTTCTAAGTCCGAAATCAGCAGGGAAAACCTAACTTGTGGGCCCTGTTTGAGTATGTTCTAGCCATTTTCATGAGATGGTCATATTGAGACTTTTGTTCCTTGATAAATTGGCTACAACTTTGGTAAAGGGTACACATCCATACAAGGTCTCTAGGTTGAACTTTGAATCAGTCAAATAGTGTCACTCTATAGGTCATCCTATAGTCAAACCTCCACCTAGAGGGCAATTTAGTCATTTTGGTCCACATGAACAATGTCCCATCAATTACCCTAAGTGGTAGTTAAGCTGTATTAGACCATAAGTAACCACTCCTACACAAGTGCTACACCAACTTCTAAGGATCACATGTGATGAAACAACAAAACACTCAATTTACCCTATGTTGCAATTCCATGTTTCACATGTTTCATACCTTTGTTGTAATTTTAAACTTGTCATATTCCTACCATGTTGCCATGTTTCAAGGTATGATAAACTCATGTTGCATTCACATGTTGCACTACTACCATTCACAAGCAATCAAGTATGAAACAAACAAAATTGAGAATGTTGCATATATATGTTTCAGTACAATGGCATGATGAGATAGATGATGCACATGTTTATGAAATGAAATGCAATTTTGTAGGAGCCAAACACCTAGGGTGTTACATCCTAGGGCGACATCAAGGTCCTTTCAATTGTATCAGAGTCTGGCTCTCAATTTTGAGCTTAACCGCCTTGAGAGAATGATGTCGACAAGTAAGGAGGTATCTCTAGAACTTTTACTTTTAGATGGCTCAAATTATATATCTTGGTCTGCTAGTGTGCTGATGTTTTAGGACCATGGGTCCTCAAATAGAGCAGATTGTAGATGTGAGCATTTCACCTCCTCATGATGATTTGATCTACCTTTCTAGAGAGGAAGTGAAATGCTTACAACTCAATGCTCAAGCTGCTAATGTCTTATTTAGTGCTTTGAGTGAAGATGTACTTGATGCTGTCATATTTGGAGATGGTGAACCACTTGGTGATGCTCATATCATTGGACCACGCTCAAGGAAATGTATGGCAACTCCAAATGTGAAGAGAGCAACCTCTCATTGGAAGAACCACTTGATGAATGCTCAACTTCATCGACAAATGATGAGCCTCAAGTGATTCTCTCAAAAGGCCCTTTTGATCATGCCACATCCACTTCCTCGCCACATATGGCTTATTGGATGGTAATGAAATAGTTGGTGAGAACAATATTTGTACATGTGGTACTTCTACTTTCTTTAGTTCTTGTGAGACTAACATTTTGAAGGAAGAAGAAGCTTGGATCAGTGGAAGCCAAATGATGAATCCACCTTACCAAGAAGCTCAACTCTCTATACCACTCCACATATCGGTCTCATGGCAAAGAAAGAGAAGAAAGTGGCAAGTGAGAGTGAGAGTGAGAGTGACAGTGATAGTGGTAGTGATGATGATGAGATCAATCAACACCTTGCACGTCTAAGCAAGAAAGACAAGTTGATAGTGATCAAGTTCATAGAGAAAATTCAAGAGCAAGAAGAAGATCTCTACAAGCAAGAGAGCTCTCATTGAAAAGATCAAATGCTTGGAGAAGTGGACCAAAAGCATGAAAAGCTTAAGTGCTCTCATGCTAGCTTGGTCCAAAGGTATGAAAACTTGTTAATTGAGCAAACTCATACTATTAACTCTCTATCTTGTGTTGCTCAACTAGAAGATCAGAATATATGCTCAAAGACAAGTTGGAAAGGCTTACTAGCAAAAATGAGACTTTGTAAGAAATTCATGATGGGCATTTGTGCTCTCATGAGAAGCTTATGGAGTCTCATCTCATGCTAGAAGTGGCTCGTGAGGTTATGGTACAACGGTAAAATCATACCAACCTCACACTCACAAATGCACATATACACAAGTTTCATCTATTTTATCATGTGCTAATAAGTGTTGCTCTCAAGCAAGCCAACCTTCTGTTGAGCATGTAATTGTAGAAACTTGTGATGATTTCATTCTAAAAAAACAGACAGCTCAAGGAAAAGTTGAAATGCTAAAAGGGGACTTGATTCAATGGAAGGGCAAGTGCAATGCTCAACCTTCTCAAGATAACCATGAAGACATGGTGAAGAAGCTTGAGAAGGGATCAACCGATGCATGCATCAAGCCTTATCAAAAGGGTTACAAGTCCAACAATGGCAAAGTGAAAGGGATACTTAAAGAATGCATCTATCCAAAATGCAGTAGTTCAGCCAGCTGCACAGCTGCGGCAGTGCCGCACTGTAACACCCTCGGTGTTATATTGTAATGTTTTTGCTAAAACACTGCATTAGCATCATACTTGTTTGTACATGTGTGTAATTGGGAGTATAAATCAATATACGGGCATTGAAACATTATCCGAAACAAGAAATAAATGTTAAGTTTCATGTCACGTTATTATTGGTGTCCTAAACGAATTTTTATTAAACAAAAAGGCTAATGAACACATGCATGTAAATTTACTCTCGTTTCATGTTGCACACCAAAGCCACGCAAGTTGTTGTCAGTTGTGTTTGGACGGTGGCCGGCCAAACCACTGAGATGACCCACCCTTTGTTATCATGCACGTGTGAAGGACGAGTGCAGTACATGACGGTGCCTAACTCGTCACTATGCTGCAGTACGATGTCGGGGCTTCCATGCAAGTTCTCGTCACCATGGCCGCTTTATATTCTGAATGGCCTCTGCATATTTTTTGCCAAGCATCACTCCACCGTTTTCTAGTTAGCCATACGCACTGCGAGCTCGGATAGTTAGTTTTCGTTTGGAAGTCGATGTGCTCTGTTCACCGGCAACCATCACCGCATCGCGCTCGAGCAAGCAAACAAGAAGCAGAGCAGTCAAGGTGCGTACTATTGTTGTTAGCTGTTGATGTCACTCCTACGTCACCATGTTTTGTGGCCGCTTTTATGTAGGAAATAAAGCCGCAATACGTTAGAAATACGCCTATGGGCCGCTACTGCTCCTGGGCCGGGTGCTGCCATGCTGGCTAGCCTGCTGTCCTCTCGCGCGCTGCGCCCACCAGCTACCAGCTCTGGCTGGGCCGCTGCCAGGCCAAAATCTCCCCGCAGGCCGCCCTCTTCTCCTTCCCTGCTCTCCACGCGCACTGGCTGCCCTAGGCCATGCCCGCCCACCACCTGCCAGCCCGCCCGCGTGTCGCGCATCCGCGCTCGGCTCCCCTGCCTGCTGTTCTGCTGCTTTCGGGAAAATGGAATGCCTATTTTCTACTACTTGCGCGTTGGATGCAAATTCTAGTGGTTAGCACATTGGTGCAAGGGTGAAGAAGTTAGAAGTGAAAACGAGTTGGTCGCGAAGACACTGGCGTCGGTCAACTGATCGGACGCTGGGTCTGAAGCATCGGACGCTTGGCTGGTTGCGTCCGGTCAGGCTGACGTACGGTGACGCAGTAGCTGGAGTGTGACCGGACATTGGCTACGTCCGATCGTGTTTGACCAGACGTGTCTGGTCATGCTCGGAGCTTACTGGAAACGATCGGACGCTAAGTGTCCAGCGTCCGGTCAGTTGAAGCTGCTGCGTCCGTCGTCGTCAATGACCATTGGAACCGAGACCGTGGTCATCTGTGGGCGACCAGACGCTGAGGTCCAGCGTCTGGTCAACACGACCGGAGCGTCCAGTCAGCCTGATCGTTGCCCAGTGAAGGGGTAACGGCTAGTTTAGCCCTTGGGGCTATAATAGAAGTGGCCTTCAGCCATGGCTGCTTGGAGCACCTCAAGGGACTTAGTGTCCATGCTTGTGAGTGCTTGGGAGCCCTCCATCACACATATACTTGATAGTGATCATTCGATTGTGTGAGTGAGTGATTCTAGTGCGATTGCATCGTGAGGTTGCATCGAGTGGCACTAGGTGATCGAGTTGCAAGCCGGTGGTGCTTGTTACTCTTGGAGGTTGCCACCTCCTAGATGGCTTGGTGGTGGTCTCCATCGAAGCGTGCAAGAAGCTTGTGCGGTGCTCCGGAGAAGT
>NW_027098488.1:0-26421 GCF_019320115.1 Miscanthus floridulus | reverse complement strand
CCGCAGGCCGCCATGGCGCCTTGTAGCCTCCCCAAGCCGGAGGCGATTGGAGAAGGCCCGATCTACGACCTCAATGGCCGGATCTATGTCGGCGCAATGTAGATCGCCGCCGGCGGCGGCGGCATGCTATGGCGGCTGCTCGAGACACTGGGAGACTGGTGAGTGGTGATTAGGGTTCTCAGACTCCTAAAGCGTGGGGTGGAGGAGGAGCGCCTGAGGGAGTGCGGCAGCTGCGGGGAATAGAGAAATGAGAGGAACGGTTAGGGTTCTCGATTTTTATTCCTAGCCTGATGCATCTTGACCATCGGTTTTCATCCAACAGCACAGGAGCGCGAGTGACAGCGGGCTAAGTGAGAAAGGCCCACGTACAGCGTGATTTGCTGGAACAAAAGGCCCAAGGGCCGTAGCAGTACACCTATTTTTTTTTGTTTATCTTTAGTGCAAAATATGTCTAAATTTTAATAAATATGGTCTACATAAACCTTATGTGCCCTAACATAATTTTTATATTGACTAGACTATAGAAGTAGTGTTACCTAGGATTTCCGAACATTTTGAAAATGGTTTGCTATTTTCAAAGGTTTAAGTCACTTTCTGCATGACAGTACGAAGTAATTAGAGGTTGAATTGTGGCTACCGGTGAAACGAGCCAAAATGGAACCAAATTTTTATACTTGGTCTCATATGACACAATAAACCAATTTTGATAGAGGTATATGGAAAATTATATTATTTTACAGGGCTAATTCAAACTCCCTTCTCTAGTTTTGCATAAAATAAATGTAATAATTGCCAAAATCGATTAGAAAAGTCTAAGATTTTGTTTAAAATTTCTGCGGCAATATTATAGAAAAGAATTTGTAGAGCCCGTCATAAACACATGTATGTAGTTTAGTTGTCAGAGTATGAGAATCCAGGTTCGAACGCCGCTCGTGGCATTTTTTTTTTTTTTGTCTTTTTTGGTTGGGCACCTAAGCAACGGGCTTTCACCGGAAAATGGGCTGCCTACGTAGCGGGCCTCGGCCGAAAAAAGGGGCCATTTGCGCCCGCCTAGCTTGGGGCTTCGGCCGGAAAAAATGGCCTTTGTTGGGTGCCCAAAAAAAAAAAACAAAGCGGACTATGGCTGGAAAAAAAAAATGAATGAGTCAAATGTGGACTTCTATTGCATCAGTTTTTTTTCCTATTCCGCTAGCTAGGCCGTGAACGGCTTTCAAATGAGGACCTCCAACAAATTAAAAAAAATGAAGAGTCCAGGGTGTTGTGAGCGTGCGTGGGTTTGGGCTCTACTCTTTTTTTGGCATTTCTGCGGGGCTACGTGCGTGGTTTTTAATTTGTTTCCTTTTTATTTTTTCCTTTTCAAATACATATCAATGTATAATCTCTATTAATTTTTATCTCTCCACTTCTCTTTTCTACATATCCTCTTCACATCACAAACCTATTAAATTGAGTTTAGAAACAAACAATTACACACATAATAAAAACATTCAACATTTCTTTATTTATTGTTTTATTAGACAACGCATGAATATATTTTTTATTGCGACCAGCTATAAATCTTAAAGGACCAATTGTCCATCTATGTTTGGTATTTTTAGAAACCCCACCGATGCTAATTTTGGGATGCGGTACAGTGCACCTTACTGTAAGTGTTAGGTCATAGGTTCACACTCACATCTGCATGTTTTATTTATTTATTTTTTGTTGTGATTAAGCGTATATAAAATAAGGCACATTTGACAACATGGGTCGTATAGACAACATGGGCTGAAATATGTTGGGAAAATATTGAAAAAAAAAAGTATATGGACTCGCCCGACCATGTGGATGTGGAACACGCTAACATGGACAAAAGTGTTGAAAAAATCAGTAAATTATTTTGTTACACACAAACTCTGTCTATATTGATGGTATATGACACAGAAAATGCCTTTATGACGTTGTAAATATCGTCACTAGATGAAATTAGACAAGCTGTGTGACATTTTTCGTGACATACAACTTTCAATTGTCATAAAGTCGAAGTACCTAAAACATAATGTCATAAACTAGGTGATACAATGACATTATGACCTATTGTCATACCAAATACGTCAAAAAACCACATATTTCTTGTAGTGTGGCTCAAGTTAGAGTCAATTTGTATGTCCAGGGATTTGACAAGAAAGATCCAGAGAGAGATGAAGTTACATACGCACAAGTTGCAAGAGGGCGGTTGAAGGGTCGAGATGGCGGACTAGAGGGGGGGGGTGAATAGTCTTTTCTAAAACTAATCACGTCGGCTAACCGAAACAAATGCGGAATAAAAACTATCGGTCTAGCCAAGACTACACCCCTCTATATATGTTCTCTAGCACATTCCAAAGATACTAATTATGCAACTAAGGTGCCGGGCTAGCTTGAGCTCGCCTAACCAATTCTAGGAGCAAGGTCACACAAACCTATGCCACTAGTACTTTAAGCGATGAGGGAGCTCCTACAAATGCTAGTAAGCAAAAGCACAAAGGCCACCTAAGCTTACTAGCAATGCTCAATAACAAGGCAACCAATGCCAAATTAGAGAGCGCAAATACTTAGCTACGCAAACTAAGCAATGTGACTAACAAGGTTACACAAACCAAATTAGCCACGCAAGGGAGCTACTTCTATGCTACACAAGCAAGAAGGTAACTAGTATGCTACACAAGCAAACTAATTACAAGAGCAACTACACAATCACAATGTTTATGAAAATAATTGCAAGCTTGTGTAACGGGGATGCAAACCAACGGGAAGAACAAGGTTGACACGATGATTTTTCTTCCGAGGTTCACGTGTTTGCCAACACGCTAGTCCCTGTTGTGTCGACCGCTCACTTGGTTCGGCGGCTAATTGGCATCACCCGCCAAGCCCGCACGTCGGGCGCCGCAAGAACCTACCCCGAAAGTGAGGGTAGCTCAATGACACGCTTTACTAAAGTTGCTCTTCGCGGCTCCCGCGGGGCGAGCACAATGCCCCTCACAAAGCTCTTCTCTGGAGCACCGCACAAGCTTCTTACGGGCTTCGACGGAGACCACCACCAAGCCGTCTAGGAGGTGGCAACCTCCAAGAGTAACAAGCACCAACGGCTTGCAACTCGATCACCTAGTGCCACTCGATGCAACCTCACGATGCAATCGTACTAGAATCGCTCACTCACACAATCGAATGATCACTATCAAGTATATGTGTGATGGAGGGCTCCCAAGCACTCACAAGCATGAACACAAAGTCCCCTGAGGTGCTCAACCCTAGCCATGGCCGAGGGCCACTTCTATTTATAGCCCCATGGGCTAAACTAGCCGTTACCCCTTCACTGGGCAACTGTCGGGACGATCGGACGCTCCGGTCAAATCGACTGGATGCTAGACCTCCGCGTCCGGTCGTGCGATGCACACCACATGTCCCCCCCTTCAAACGTTGTTCATCCGATCTCAACGATCATCTGTTGACCGGATGCAGCAGCTTCAACTGACCGGACACTGGACCCTCAACATCCGGTCGTTTCTAGTAAGCTCCCAGACATGACCGGACGCATCCGGTCGAACGCGATCGGATGTAGTACCAGCGTCCGGTCACTCTCCAGCTCCTGCGTCACCTTGCGTCATCCTGACCGGATGCACCCTCATCGTCCGGTTACTTCCAACGCCAGCATCCGATCGAATGACCGACGCTGCACACTGTCAGCCACAACTGACCGGACGCTGGCACCCAGCATCCGGTCACTTGCGTGACCAGAGTCCGGTCCACACTGTGGGACCTTTCTCGCCTCCTAGCGTCCGGTCACTTGCGTGACCAGAGTCCGGTCCACACTGTGGGACCTTTCTCGCCTCTGTTTCTTCACCGAGTTGATCCACATCAACTCCAACTTCATCTCCTTTGTAAATGTGCCAATACCATCAAGTGTACACCACCATGTGTATGTGTGTTAGCTTTTCACAATCATTTTCCAAAGGGTTAGCCACTCATCTTGCCACACCACTCAATCCTAGTGACGATGCAAAGTTAGATCACTCGAGTGGCACTAGATGACCTATATGCAAACAAGTTTGCTCCTCTTGATAGTACGGCCATATATCCTAAACCCTGTCATAAACTTCTCTATACACCTATGACCAGTGAAATGAAATGCCCTAGGTTATACATTTGCCTTGTGCATTTCATCCCATCTCCTCCAATGTCGATGCAACACATGCACCAACACGATCAACAATGATATGATCCACTTCATATCATCACGTGATCATATTGGTTCATCGATCTTGACTTCACTTGTTTTTCACCGTTTCCTTCGTGCATCGGCGCCAAGTCTTGCTCAAGCTTCACCGCCATGCGGTCCATCACTCCAAAGCCTTCGACTTGCCCTTCACGCTTGCAACTGGTCCATCAAGCCAAGTCTTGTCTTGATCTTCTCCACCTTGATCACATGACTCAATGTCATGTCTCATGTGCAATAAGTTCCTTCATCATCACATGTGTGAGCTTTGCAACATCTCTAAGCCATTTTCACCTTCATGGCATATGTTGCTCACACACATGTTCTTGTGGACTAATCACCTGTGTATCTCACATAAAACATAATTAGTCCACCTAGGTTGTCACTCAATTACCAAAACCACACAAGGACCTTTCAATCTCCCACTTTTTGGTAATTGATGACAACTCTACAAAGTTATGGAAATTAAGCTCTTTTGGATTCATGTTACTTGCCCAAGCAATTTACCATGTGTAAATGATTTTGGACAAGTACCACAAACCCAAAATGGTAGTATTAGCTCCCCCTACATATGTGCTAGAGTATTTAATTTGAAGCTTGCATATATGCATAGATTGAAATTGTGGGAGAGTAATTACTACCGAATGATGCTAAGGTGTATAGAATAAACCTTTGAAACGTGATACCAATCGGAGTTGCACATTTAAGTTCATCCTTAGCACCATGGTTAGCTAGATAACACTTGGAAATAAAATCACTAGATACCTCGTGAGATCAACATTAAAAGCAAGGTACTAGCATTACTTGTAAAGCATACCAAGTGTCTAGCTATCATCCTATGCATGCTAGTTTTCATTTCATCAATCAAATTCTACAACTAGCATACATCACACAAGCATGCATATTGAATTTAAGAACTTATGCAATGCAAGCAAGCACATGAATATGCATATATCAAATGCAATCAATCAAAGTTCATGAGCTTGCTCCCCCTACTTGTGTGCTTCTCTTGTCCAAGAATTTTATCCATCTCTTTTGTCTAATGTTGCTACCTCTTTGTCCATGTCCATGTCCAACTTCTATCTTGTCTCTCCCCCTCATCACTTTCATATCTTTGTACAATCTCTCCCCCTTTGTCATCAATTTCCATATAAGGTGTGCTTCTTATTGATGCAAAGGTATGCACTTTGGGGTAGATGATTGAGGCTTGAATCTTGCATTTTTTATGGACATCACTTGATTGTTGGAATGACACCACTTGTAGATACCACTTATAACTTGTACCACTTGTATCTTATCATTCTATGCATGGGTCATCCATTTGATATACTTGAGCTTTTGTAGGTGAGGGATGCATTCTTCATTTGATGATCACTTAAAGTTGAGGATCACTTGTGGAACCATCGTCTTGCATGGTTGATACCATATGTATATGTGATACTACTTGTATGAAGTGAATACCACTTGAAAGAATTTTTTAGTATGGAACCACTTGTTGGATTTATCAATAAAAACCATTTTTTTGAACATTTGCTATCTTCATGAGTACTACTTGTAGGATATCACTTGTGGGTTGATCTAAACATCACTTGTGAATTCTTGATGAAATACTTGAGTCTAGATACCATTTGAGACATATAAACTTGATATCCATTTGCATTGTTGTCTTGTGCTTGTACTCTTATCATTATCATGAGCTTCTAATATTGACTTGAATTAAATTGATTTGCCTAATCTATCAAGTCTGGTTTGAACCAATGACAAGCTTCTTCACACCTCTTACAAGGGTTATCTTGCCAATGTTGTACTTGTCACTTGTTTACAATCCAAATTAAGTCAAGTACTTGGGTTCACTAGCTCATGAACAAATTCATATATTCACCACTAGATCAAGTAATCATTCAAGCAATAGTGGTAAGCTATGAATTTAAACATTTCATTTGTTATGCATGATCCTATGAAGCATGAACTATATGCACTAATCGCATATTAGTAAGGATGAAATGATCATGCACATTACAATGATATCTTTGCTATGTTGGAGTAGAGGATAGTCACATAGATTTCAATACATTACTCCAATAGCAATGTGAAGTCCAATTATAAGCTTAGTGAAGACCAATAGATACCATTTTGAATTCCGTTCTTTATCCATATGAGATGAGTACCACTTATGATCAAGCGCACTTTCTTGTTGTGGTTTGGCTTGCTTCATCTTTTGATCTTTTCTTGCATGAGAGCATCAATGTGAGAATACCACTTGAAATACCATGGCTAGCTCTCTTTTGGGTGTTGCTTGCTTTTCTTGATCAATCATTTTGATTGCTTCAACTAAGCATCTTAAATGCTTCTCGGATCACCACTTCCATGTTAGCCTTCCAAGTACCACACTTGGTTTACCTACTCATAGGCGGCAAGCCCCTACACTAGGGAGAAGTGACCTCTCTCCAAAAACCATGATTGATACTCACTTGAAATAACTTGATTGATTGATCCAAGTGAAGAACTTAACTTGATGAGTAACCTTGATTCCTTCTTTAAGTCCTTTTCTTTCTACTTGTTTAAGTCCTTTTCTTTCTACCAAATGATATCCAATCATATCTAGAACTTAAACTTCATTTTCATCTTGAGTTTGATCTTGATCTTCCAATTTGAGTACTAAAAGTGTGCAAAATACACTCCTCAATCAAATGGCCTTGTACTCTTTTCTTGTCATGCTTCTAGATCATCTCAAAACCAAACATAGGTACCTCAATCACTTATAAACATATTTCCAACTTGAGGACCTTTCAATCAAAGTGACTCTAGATCAATCCAATATATGTCACTTTTCTGGCAGATTTTGTACTCTTCAAAGAAGTAAGCATATCTCCCAAAGTACAAATCCAAATTCCACGAAATTTGGTGGAGATGAGCACTACTAAGTTATCTAGCATAGGTAAAAATTTGAGCTTCATTTGACTTCTAGATTGCTACCATATTTCAATTCTTCAACCACTGCTACATGCTGAAAACTGCTGCACTATAGCTGACAAGAACTACTCCAAAACCGTAGCATTTCTTATCCAATTTTTATGAAATTTCTACAGAAACTCATACCATAAGTATAGAGAATGTACACCAATTTTAATGCCAATCCAATAGGTTTTGATCACTCAAATTTGGCTAAGATCACAGCTAGCTCAGATTCTCAATTATAGGACAGATTTCAACACTTGAGCTATTCTTCATCAAATATGAATCAAACTTGAAGCTAACTTGTTTGAATACTTTCACAAGACATGTATCCATTCAAACCACTTACAAAATGTCATCTTATGAACTTATCCAACACAAATCAATCCAAACTTGATTACTAATCAATTATGCATTCAATCATCTTATAGCAAGCAACATTGCATATTTATCCAATTCAATCAACTTATATGCACCCAAATGAAATGATCAACAAGAGATATACCTTGGTGAGCTCATGATCATTCAACTAGCAAGCTTCAACTCAATTATTTGCAAGCTATCAAATATTTCCAATGAACCACCAACAACTTGAATTTGACACTTGTATGTTGTAGCACATTTGGACTTCACTCAATTTTCACTTCGCATTGGGTTTGGATGTGCACTAGGCTTCATATCTTGACTCAACATATGATGATCAATATAAAATCAATTGAATCAAGTCTCCAATGCCAATGGTACCTACAAACAATCATCCACTTTTTGATGGTATCCAAACTAGTTTGGGTCCTCTCAAGTTAGGAGCAACATACTTAGGCATAGCCTTAGTATGAGTAGCGGGATATTTTACAATAGCAACCATAGAGGTACCATTACCATCCTTTCTAAGCACATTATTATCAACAATTGAAATAGGCTTAGAAATATCACCTAGGGGACATGAATGTGCCATGTGTCCCCTTTCCCGGCATGAGTAGCACTTCCTCTTTGCTTGAGCCTTTTCTTCCTTGCTCATGTTGTGCTTCTCATTGCCTTGCCTCTCATGGATTGCTTGAGCCTTCTTCTCAAGCTTGTTAGGACACTTAGAGGCAAAGTGTCCCATACCTTCACACTTGAAGCACTTGATGTGAGCATAGACTTTCTTCTCATCTTCATTCTTGCTCATCATCTTAGCATCTTGAATTTGCATTGGATGCCTTGCCTTTCCACCCCTTCTTGTTTTCTTCTTCTTTATCATCAAATCACCACCATCTTCATGGTTGATCTTGATTTGCTCTTGGGGTGTCTTCTCTTGCTCAACTTGTGGCTTTGGTTGAGGCTTCACTTGTTGCTTCACCAATTGCTTGGTTGGGCACATTGAGGTAAGATGACCCCAAGTGCGGCACTTGAAGCACTTGACATGCTTGAGCCTCTCTTCTTCTTTCTTCAACTTGAGCTTTTCTTCATTGGGGCGACCATTTGCAAGGTGTCCCGTTTCTTGACACCGGTAGCACATGGTGTGAGAGAGCTTTCTTTGTTGTAGCTTCTTCATCTTTCTTTCTCTCTTTCTTTCGCCCTTTGTCATCTTCTTCTCAAAGCCAAGGCCACACTTGTCACCATAGTTTCTTTGAGTCTTCAACATGTGCTCAAAG
Source organism: Miscanthus floridulus (assembly GCF_019320115.1). Taxonomy (NCBI): domain Eukaryota; kingdom Viridiplantae; phylum Streptophyta; class Magnoliopsida; order Poales; family Poaceae; genus Miscanthus; species Miscanthus floridulus. The sequence goes on along the minus strand of NW_027098488.1, from coordinate 17,598 downwards.
GTGACTTTTGAGTTGTAGCACCTCTCTAACTTATTGCTCAATTTCTTCACTTCACTTTTGAGCTCAATGTTCTCCTTCAAAATGTTAGTCTCACAAGACATAGAAGTAGAACAAGCATCTATATGTGAAGAGCATGGCATATCTAGTAAATCGTCACAAGAGGTGGATACATGCTTCTTGTCTACATCACAAGGGTTAGCAACATTTTGCAATTTATCATTTGATCCATGTGATGAGGTCTCATTATTTTTAAGTTTCTTTGTAAACACTTTAATGAGAGAAGCATGTTGTTCTAATAATTCATCATGAGATGCAAGTAGTGTCTCATGATTCAATTTTAACTCATCAAGTGAAGATTTATAAGCATCAAGCAATTTTTTATGATCTTTACAAGAGTTCTTTAGAAATGAGTTTTCATTTTCTAACTTCAATGTTTTAGCTTTCTCATTTTCTAAAGACATAGTCATTCTAGCAAGTCTACTAACAAGCTCATCATATGAATCAACATGATCAACCACATTATCATTTGATACCTTAGTGTCACCTTGTGACATGAAGCAATGTGGTGTAGTGGATGGGCTTGTAGTAGCATTACAATCATGGCTTGAGCATGAACCATCATCATCAAGATCACCACCAAGTGTGCTTGAGGTAGAATCTTCATGTGCAACACTTGTGGCATCATCATCAATCTTGTCAAGTGAACTAGTAGTGGATCGATCATCATCATCCTCACTTGACTATGAGGTGGAGCAATCTTCCACAATGACCAAATTGTGGTTATGCTCAACACACTCATGTGCCTCCTTCTTGGACTCATCATCATCATCGGAGACCATCCCATACTTCTCATTGAGATAACTCCAAATCTCATGGGCGGTCTTCATATCAATGATCTCTCCAAATATGCAATCATGCAAAGATCTATACATGATGTTAGTAGCTTGGATGTCGAGATCTAGGAATTTCTCATGTGCTTGAGTTAGATTATCTTCATCCAACACATGAGAAAAGCCTACATCTACCATCCACCACATTTGAGGACAAACATACTTAAAATTGCATATCATCCAATTTTTCCATCGTGTAAAGTGTGTGCCATAAAAAATGTATGGACAATCACTTGAAGGATCTACATCTAGCCCATTAGATGCCATCCTCTCGGGTCGGTGAAGACCACAAATGAGAGACCGGGCTCCGATACCACTTGAAGGGTCGAGATGGCGGACTAGAGGGGGGTGAATAGTCTTTTCTAAAATTAATCGCGTCGGCTAACCGGAACAAATGCGGAATTAAAACTATCGGTCTAGTCAAGACTACACCTCTCTATATATGTTCTCTAGCACCTTCCAAAGATACTAATTATGCAACTAAGGTGCTGGGCTAGCTTGAGCTCGCCTAACCAATTCTAGGAGCAAGGTCACCCAAACCTATGCCACTAGTACTTTAAGCAATGAGGGAGCTCCTACACACGCTAGTAAGCAAAAGCACAAAGCCACATAAGCTTACTAGAAATGCTCAATAACAAGGCAACCAATGCCAAATTAGAGAGCGCAAATACTTAGCTACGCAAACTAAGCAATGTGACTAACAAGGTTGCACAAACCAAATTAGCCACACAAGGGAGCTACTTCTATGCTACACAAGCAAGAAGGTAACTAGTATGCTACACAAGCAAACTAATTACAAGAGCAATTACACAAGAACAATGTATATGAAAGTAATTGCAAGCTTGTGTAATGGGGATGCAAACCAATAGGAAGAACAAGGTTGACACGATGAATTTTCTCCCGAGGTTCACGTGTTTGCCAACACGCTAGTCCGCGTTGTGTCGACCGCTCACTTGGTGGTTTGGCGGCTAATTGGCATCACCCACCAAGCCCGCACGTTGGGTGCCGCAAGAACCTACCCCAGAAGTGAGGGTAGCTCAATGACACGCTTTACTAAAGTTGCTCTTCGCGGCTCCCGCGGGGCGAGCACAATGCCCCTCACAAAGCTCTTCTCTGGAGCACCGCACAAGCTTCTTGCGGGCTTCGATGGAGACCACTACCAAGCCATCTAGGAGGTGGCAACCTCCAAGAGTAACAAGCACCACCAGCTTGCAACTCGATCACCTAGTGCCACTCGATGCAACCTCACGATGCAATCGCACTAGAATCGCTCACTCACACAATCGAATGATCACTATCAAGTATATGTGTGATGGAGGGCTCCCAAGCACTCACAAGCATGGACACAAAGTACCCTAAGGTGCTCAACCCCAGTCATGGTAGAGGGCCACTTCTATTTATAGCCCAACGGGCTAAACTAGCCGTTACCCCTTCACTAGGCAACTGTCGGGACGACCGGACACTCCGGTCAAATCGACCAGACACTGGACCTCCGCGTCTGGTCGTGCGATGCACGCCACGTGTCCCCTCCTTCAAACGTTGTTCATCCGATCTCAACGGTCATCTGTTGACCGGATGCAGCAGCTTCAACTGACCGGACGCTGGACCCTCAGCATCCGGTCGTTTCAAGTAAGCTCCTGGACATGACCGGACGCGTCCGGTCGAACGCGATCGGACGCAGCACCAGCGTCCGGTCACTCTCCAGCTCCTGCGTCACCTTGCGTCATCCTGACCGGATGCACCCTCAGCGTCCGGTTACTTCCAGCGCCAGCATCCGATCGAATGACCGACGCTACACACTGTCAGCCACAACTGACCGGACGCTGGCACCCAGCGTCCGGTCACTTGCGTGACCAGAGTCCGGTCCACACTGTGGGACCTTTCTCGCCTCTGTTTCTTCACCGAGTTGATCCACATCAACTCCAACTTCATCGCCTTTGTAAATGTGCCAACACCACCAAGTGTACACCACCATGTGTATGTGTGTTAGCTTTTCACAATCATTTTCCAAAGGGTTAGCCACTCATCTTGCCACACCACTCAATCCTAGTGACGATGCAAAGTTAGATCACTCGAGTGGCACTAGATGACCTATATGCAAACAAGTTTGATCCTCTTGATAGTATGGCCATCTATCCTAAACCCTGTGTTAAACTTCTCTACACACCTATGACCGGTGAAATGAAATGCCCTAGGTTATACCTTTGCCTTGCGCATTTCATCCCATCTCCTCCAATGTCGATGCAACACATGCACCAACACGATCAATAATGATATGATCCACTTCATATCATCACGTGATCATATTGGTTCATCGATCTTGACTTCACTTGTTTTTCACCGTTTCCTTCGTCCATCGGCGCCAAGTCTTGCTCAAGCTTCACCGCCATGCGGTCCATCACTCCAAAGCCTTCGACTTGCCCTTCACGCTTGCAACTGGTCCATCAAGCCAAGTCTTGTCTTGATCTTCTCCACCTTGATCACATGACTCAATGTCATGTCTCATGTGCAATAAGCTCCTTCATCATCACATGTGTGAGCTTTGCAACATCTCTAAGCCATTTTCACCTTCATGGCATATGTTGCTCACACACATGTTCTTGTAGACTAATCACCTATGTATCTCACATAAACACAATTAGTCCACCTAGGTTGTCACTCAATTACCAAAACCACACAAGGACCTTTCAGCGGTTCTGTGCTTAAACATCTTTCGGTCATCAAGGAGATCGTTTTAGATCTACAGACTATGGAGGTAGATTATGATGATGAGGATTTGGGTGCCATTCTTTTGTGCCCTTTGCCTTGTTCTTTTGCAAACTTTAGAGATACTCTGTTATCACTACTACACAATCTTCATCATTGCCAGTTCCAAATCCCTCACCACCGCTGGTTTTGGACCCTTGGCGGTGAAAACTAGTTGTTGGTGATAAGAATGGTCATCACCACCAATTCGTGTTACCAATCGACGGAGATTAGGATTTCCATAAATTCCAAAATTTGGTCAGAAAATAGCTAAAAAATTTGTTTTAATCTTGAGAAGTTCCCACCATCCAGCCGCACTATCGCAAGTCATGTGATTTTCTCACAAAAATCCACGCTTTATGTGGTGGTGGGATTCAAACCTCACGTGTAGCTACTCTAACCACTCCACCCCTAAGTCACTTGTGTCTATATGGCACATTCATTCCCCTAGTACACTATTACAGAAAGTTTAATCACCACCGCGGCTTTCACCAACGGTTTGGAGACAACCGGCGGTGGTGTGTATCACCGCAACCCATGGGCTGAGAGGTCCTCTCTGGCCGAATAACCGGCAGTGATGGACATTTTTGCCATGGCCCGACATATGATCCGACGGTGAACAAATTACCGGGCTTAGCCATCGTATCGTACGCCGGACCATCGGTAGAACACTTATCACCGTCGGCCGTTGATGCGACGTGTGACGCACAGAGGAAGCATCAGAGATAATAAGCTTTCACCGTCGGTGCCAAGATGGATGGGTGCTCCACCGTAAGATCTGGCGATGACCTTTATGTACCCCCATCGGTTGATCGTATGATCCGGTGGTGGAAATCACAATAATTGAAGACATCTTCCCTCCCTTTCATGTTGGCGGTGATAAGAAAGTTTTACCACCGTTTTGTTCGGACACTGAATATCATAGTCTATGATCCGGCGGTAATAATGGGTATCACCACTGGCTGTCCAGTTAACCCGGCGTTGATATACGGCTACAAGAGCAATGAAAACCCCATTTCCCTCTTCTTCTTCACTCGGTTAACTTTTCATCGGCCACGGCTCCCCAAACCATTTTTTGTGACCGCCACACTAGTGAAGGTTGTAGATTTTCGAAGGATGTTCTATATTAGGATTTCCATAAATTTCAAACTTGGGTTAAAAAAATTGCTAAAAATTTCTTTTAATCTCGAGAAGTCCCCACTAGCCAGCCGCATGTTCGCAAGTTATACAATTTTTTATGTCCTCACATCATCCAAGTATAATACCAGATGTAGGCACAACACTCGTAGACAGGCTGACAACAGCCAAGGCAGCAGCGACCATGGCACCACTAGCAAAAGCCATCATAGCTCGGCGCCGCCCATCGTAATATCCACCCTCGCCGTTGGCTACTGGCCTTACTAGGTGTTTGGAACATTTGGCAGTGGCCTCTGTCACCATGAGGCGCGGCTCGGGCAGGGAGGGGCGGTTAGAATATCTCGGTAATAGATCAAGGTTGATACGGTGTATCCTTTGCTTGACTCTCAAGGAAGAATGTACGGCTCCATCTGATATAGGATAGGATCTCCTAGTTGTTATTGTTTCCTTTGTTGTAAAGATTAGATGAGATAGAGATCTTGTAGATTGACTTGTTGTACAAGATGTAAGCCACGCTAGGGGCTCTTCCTAGCCATATATTAACACGAAACCATGAGTCTAAGAGGGCATCACGTTCAACCCATTCTACATGGTATTAGAGCCTGTCTTCTCCACAAACTCATCAATGGCTTCCTCCTCTGCTCAACCTGTGTTGTTCTCCCTGATAGGCTCCCTGATAGGTTGTCCAGTCACCAAGAAACTAGCCAAAAACAACTACCCACTATGGAAGATGCAGGTCCTTTCCGCTTTGCATGGTGCCCAACTCGCCCACTATCTCGATCCTAAGACGGTGGCACCGCCCAAGCAGATCCTCAAGACCGCTAAGAAGCCAGATGAGTTGATCTCCAATCCTGAGTATGAAACTTGGGTGGCCAAGGATTAGCAAATCTTCAATTACTTGTTGTCCTCCATCTCCAGAGAGATCATGGTGCAGGTTTCCACCTGTACCACTATCGTTGAGTTATGGAAGGCCATCCATGACATGACCTCATCGCAATCTCGCGGCCAGATCATCAATATGCACATGGCGTTGGCCACTGCACAGAAGGGTTCCTCCACCATCGCTGATTTTTTCAGCAAGATGAAGTCTCTCGTCGACGACATGGAATCTATGGGAAAGAAGCTGGAGGATGAAGAAATTGCATCTTACATCCTTGCTGGCCTCGACATCGAGTACAATCCGGTTGTCTCATCCATGGCAGCACGCGTTGAGCCGCTGACCCTTGGCAAACTCTACACCCAACTAGTGAGTTGGGAGCAGAGAATAGGTCTCCTGCATGGCGGCGGTTCTAGATCCTCCGCCAATTCTGCTTCACGTGGTGGTCATGGTGGCTTCAACCGTGGCGGTGGTCGCGAATGTGGTCGCGGCAACAACGGCAATGGCAGTCGTCCTCAGCAAAACTCCACCGACCGTCCCACATGCCAGCTTTGCAGCAAGGAGGGACATACCGTGGTGCGCTGCGTCAAGCATTTTGACGCTTCATTCACTAGACCATAGGAGCAGCAGCGCATGGCATCCTCCACCATGGCGTCCTACGGCGTCGATACAACTTGGTACACTGATACCGGTGCCATGGATCAAATCACCAGCAAGCTTGAGAAGCTCACTGCGCGTGATAGTATCACGGCAGCGATCAGGTGCACACCGCCAACGGAGCAGGTATGAGAATCAGTCAAATTGGTCGAAATTTCGTTCATACCCCAAACCACAACCTTGTTTTAAACAATGTTCTTTACATTCCTGAAGCCAACAAAAATCTTGTTTGCGTTCATCGTCTTACATCCAATAACAGAGCCTTTATTGAGTATCATCCAAATTATTTTGTGATTAAGGACCAGGAAACAAAGAAGCCTCTTCTTAGAGGGAGTTGTGAAGGTGGTCTTTATCCATTGAAGTCTAGGCCTCCACCAAATAAAAGGACGTATGGCACCGTCAAAGCTTCTTCCTGCAGATGGCATAGTCGGCTTGGCCATCTGTCGTTTGCTGTAGTTCAGTAGGTCCTTAGCAAGAGTCATATCCCCTTTGTTTCTGAGTCGAATAAAGACACTGTATGTGATGCTTGTCAAAAAGGCAAGAGCCACCAGCTGCCCTATCCTAGATCTATAAGTGCTTCATCTAGTCCTCTAGAACTTGTTTTTTTATGTATGGGGTCTAGCGCCTACTTCTGTAGGCAAAACAGTTATTATGTGAGTTTCATCGATGATTTTAGCAAGTTCACATGGGTTTATTTGTTGCGTCAAAAGTCTGATGTTTTCAAAAAATTTCATGAGTTCCAAAATATAGTTGAGCACCAATTTGATAGAAAAATCATCACTCTGCAAACCGATTGGGGAGGGGAATACCAGAAGTTGAATGCATTCTTTCAATGGATTGGCATCTCCCATCATGTGTCCTGTCCCAATGTGCATCAGCAAAATGGCTCAGCTGAACGCAAGCATTGCCATATTGTTGAAGTCGGTCTATCACTTTCTGGCTCATGCCTCCTTGCCTCTTAAATTTTGGGATGAAGCATTCATCACTTCTACCTATCTTATCAATTGCCTCCCTAGCAAAGTCATCGATGGTCAAACCCCACTAGAACGCCTTTTTTCATCAGCAACCCAATTATTCCTCTCTTCGCACTTTTGGGTGCGCATGTTGGCCTAATATTAGACCTTACGACTCCCAAAAATTACAGTTTGGTTCCGAACAGTGTGTGTTCTTGGGATATAGTAACATGCACAAGGGCTTCAAGTGTCTCGACATTGCTGAAGGTCGTGTTTATATTTCTCGGGATGTTGTTTTGATGAAAATGTTTATCCTTTTGCCAAACTCCACCCCAATGCCGGAGCACGTCTTTGATCTGAAATCCTTCTTCTTCCTCATCTAGGTTTGGGGACAACGATTCTTCTGATCCTTTTGATAATGATTCCCTGCGCACTAATCAGTTGAATCAGATTGAAGATTCTCTAGAAAATTTGGCGCCGAATGACCCTACTCCGGCAACTAACGAGTGTGGTTTCATGCTCCCACACTCCTTTCCGTTTTTAGCAGGGACCAGCGTTGATCCTGGGGATGATTTTTCCTGCTTCACCGACCGGATCCTCCTCGGATTCACCGCCCACTGCATCAGCGCCTGCGGCTCCTGCGCTTCCCACGTCGTCGCCCCGTTCCACCTCTCCGCGTGTGCCATCTGGGCCATCTGGGCCGCATCCGCTGCACCAAGCTCCAAGCATGGGGGGACAAGGAGGAGCGACATCTTCCTCGGGCCCGCTGCCCGGATCCTCTATGCCCCATGCTTCAAGGTCGCTCGAGGTGGGATCTGGTGCGGCGGCCACACCGGTGCTCCCGGGATCCTCTACGCCGTCTACTCCTACACCATCTTCTGTGCCATCACCACCTCCACAACAACAATAATGACCCACTACTCGTTTGCAACAAGGTATTCACAAACCTAAAATTTACACCGATGGTACAAATACACTATGGTCAGCTTGTCACTACTTCTGAAGGTCCACCTAATTTACAAAGTTCTCTAGCTGATAAGAATTGGAAGCATGCCATGGATGTCGAGTTTGATGCATTACATAGAAATAAAACTTGGCATTTAGTTCCACCATTAAAAGGGAAAAATGTGATAGATTACAAATGGGTCTATAAGATCAAAAGGAGGTCAGATGGGAAGATGGATAGATATAAGGCGCGGTTAGTAGCAAAAGGATTCAAGCAAAGATATGGCATAGATTTTGAAGACATGTTTAGTCCGGTGGTTAAGGCAGCTACAATCAGGCTTGTGCTTTCGCTTGCTATGTCTAGAAATTGGTGTCTAAGGCAGTTGGATGTACAAAATGCCTTCCTACATGGTTATCTTGAAGAAGAGGTGTATATGAGGCAACCACCTGGTTATGAAGATAAAACCAAACCTCATTATATATGCAACCTTGACAAGGCTCTTTATGGATTGAAACAAGCGCATCGGGCTTGGTACTCACGGTTCTGCAATAAACTTCAGAGTCTTGGTTTTGTTCCATCTAAGGCCGACACCTCTCTCTTCTTTTATCGAAAGGGAAATTATGTTATATTCATGCTTGTTTATGTTGATGACATTATTGTGGCTAGTTCTTCATAGGAGGTTGTTTCTGCTTTGCTCCATGATCTTGGGAAGGAATTTGCCATCAAAAGGAGACTTACATTATTTTCTTGGGATTCAGGTTCAGAGAAAGAAAGATGAGCTATTGTTGACACAAGAACGATATGCATCTGACATTCTTAAAAGAGTCGATATGCAGCTTTGTAAACCTGTGAAGACACCACTTGGCACTGCCAAAAAATTATCAGTTACCAGCACTACACCACAACACCAAGATTAGCGATGGACGGTCTGACACTAAAAGCAGCTACAGCGACAGACAATCTGACACTAAAAAGTTATAGCGACAGACTTCTGCAGACGCTATAAGTCCTGTCGCTGAAAATCTTTAGCGTCAGACAGTCCATTGCCCTGAATTTTTTTAGCGACAGATAGTCTGCTGCTACACTTTAGCGACAAATGCTCTGTTACTAGACATATACCGACAGATCATCCAATAGTACATGTATTTATAGCGACAGATTGTTCTACAAGACTATATAAATATATAAAAAAAATAAATACAATGAGAAAATATGTAGTACATATCATACCCAGATTCAAGCTTAAGGTCCATCACATAAAGATATAGAAACACATACATCACATAGAGATCAATACATATATAACATACAATCTTGTCTTGCACAGTACATCATCTAGATCGAAGATGTTCTAAACCCTGAATAGTTATGATCAAAAGGACACGTGTCATAAGAGCACAAGAATGTGTAACAGGCAAACTTGCTTCCAATTATAACTTAGAATGCAAGTGACTGGAAGCCTAGAAAAGGTGAAGAACTAACTGTGAGAGGCCACCCTTTCAAGGTCAAATTGTTCCCCGCCTGATTAGAGCCTGCCAAACATGAAAACGAAGATGGAAAAGTATGTTACAAACATAACAGTGCAGCCCTTGCGTTGTTCGAGAGAAAAAAACAGTGCAGCCCTTAAAATCTCCATTAGACATGCAGACTGAAGAATATCCCAAGGTTATATTTTTATTTTGAATTCTACATTCAGCAGGGCTTTAGTTGTGAAAAAAACAAGTGACTGTACTAAACAGAAGCATCAAATAACAAGAGAGTTCGATGTTAGACACCTGATGCTCCAAATAGTGATCCATCTGCACCTGCAGCTCTCAGGTTCAAAGCTACATTTGTTTCTGCCTTCATATCCTGATAGAACTTCCCCCATCAATTATGGATATTAACAATAGAAGGATATAATATCTGAATATAAACTATCAACCTGTGTTGATCCCAGAAGTGGCTGGCTCCTGACCAGAGCTTGCAGTAATGAACCAGACACGCCACCAGCTGATCTATGGAAGATTTGCCTAATAACAGTTGGAAGAAAGCCAAATCAAATTTGACAAAGGTTTGCACTAGATATGTCCTCACATGTAAATGCTACAGAATAAAATGGAGTGGACGGTACCCTGAAGCTAGAGATGATCTTGCAGGTGACTTTAGAATTGAGGTCGGGTCTGATTCCAGTAATGGGCCAATGCTTTCAGTGAGCCTTTGCTGCATTATAAATAAAACAGACCATTTTATATTCAGTGTACAAATTAGCAAATATTGAAGCAGCTGTGGATAATAAAATTGAGAAAAATACCTTCATAAAAGCCTCTTCTGAAAGATCCCTCTGAACAGTAATTTTCATCCTATCCTCATATATCTTTGCAGATAAAGCACTTGCAGCTGTATCATTTTGTCGCACGGGAGGATCAACAGCAACAGTACCATTCTGGGCACTAGTTGTAAAATCAGTGTTTTCACTGCGCTGCTGTTTGCTTCTGCTGCCGCCGTTGCTGCTGCTGCTCTTGCGGATGCTGTTGTGCTGTGCATGCTTCTGTAGCAAGAGTTGCTGCATCTGGATCTGGTGCTGTGATTGTTGCTGCTGCTCCCGTGCTTTAATCGACTGTGTGGGCATAAATTTATATGCCATCATATAAAGGCGCACAAGAGTATAAGACAACACAACCGGCAAACAAAAAGTCATAGTTACTTCCTCCGATCACATATATCTATAACTTTGACCTAAGTCATAAAAAGTCAAACTTCTCTAGCATTGACCACCAACATATTATTTCAAATGAAAAGAGTTATGAATTACAAAAGTAGTTTCTATAATGAGTCTAGTAAAGTTGTAATGTCAAGCTTGTCTGGTTAATCTATATAATTTAGATTTTATAGTCAAAGTTAAAAAGCTTGCCCTTAGGACAAACCTAGATGGATTTATATCTTTGATTGGAGCTGCATAATGTGTAATTAGGCTGCATTGAGCATGGTCTATGGCAATTTTAACTAGATGACAAATAGAATTACTAGCAAATAACATATAAGTAAGAAATATATGTTGAACGTTATGATTACAAAAGTAACAATGTGGACATCCATTCCAATTTCTTTTTGACTAGTCTATCTTTAACCATGTAATTAGGCACTTACAGGAGCTTGCTTCGAGGAACCAATGTCTTCTGCCATGGGTTCCAGTCCTCTATGGTCAGATGCAATTCTGCCACCATCCTATACAATACAAGATCAATAAGAATGTCAGCAGATAATCACATTAGTCGAGCAAACAGAAGTGCAAAAGAAAATGAAAATACCTGCACTTTGGTCTCATTTTCACCAAATTCTCTCTTGACTTTTATACCTAGAATGCTCCTCCTACAAAAATTGACGAGGGCCACACATCAGGATGAAAAATAAAACCCAAAACGTAATGAGTATCGTCACTCAGAGAGGGAAGGGGCTAGAGAGGGAGGGAGGGAGAGAGAGACCTCGTTGACTCGTCCACAGCCTAGCTTGTGATCATCCACTTCCATATCAGAGTCAGGATCATGTCGTTCATCTGGATCATCTTGATCTTCATCTGGCTGTACATCAAACATGTCCAAAAAGAATCAGGTTTTGACTTACCACTTCCAATAGAATACCAGGGCAAAGTCAACCAACACTAAAGATCATTTGTAAAGTTACATTTCTGATAGCTTAACACTTGTTGCCAATCACTTATGTAGATAGTTGAAGACTTGAAGGATAAAACTAACTAAATTAAATTATCAATCATCCAATTTTTGTTCATGTTGGCATAAATGATATATGTTCAATTCAGCATGATAAGTCCTAACATTCAGACTGATTGAGGCCATGGAGAATAACACTAAGCTTGAAAAATAGCATCAAAGTGTGCTTCAAATAAAAGAATATTCTGTGGCAAAAGCTACTCTTAATTTTTAACTATAACGCAGGTCTCTGGTACATGAATAATTCAAATGAACTGAATATCAAACAAAATATGGATGAGAAGAAATCCACAAAAAATGTGGAAACTGGAATGTGTGCACTATCTTCTCATGCCACCTCAGCTGAGAAGCATAGCACATGCATGTATATCACAACATTGAAACACATAGCACGTCCACTGTATCAACAGGTCAAGTCACTACATAGAGCAAGACAATGTTGAAGAACAACATAGACACTAGTTCATTTGTATTTGTAGTAGAAAAAAAGGATCCAAGCTTCTACCATCGTTCCAGCTTTGGTCGACAAGAAAAGAACAATGTTCTAAAAGCAGATCTATTAGACATTATACAAGGAACAGGTGCCCACCATGTTACCATGTACTGAATGCTATCCAATCAGTACTGAGCAGTTAGGGTCTAATTTCAGTTACTAATATTTAAAGCATATAAGAAATAATATAATGACTGGATATAGGTATCACTACCAATATTCTTTTAGGAGTCTGCATCTGGTAGAGATAAATCTACCACGAACTTTAAAATAAATGGAAAACACACATCTAGCACTCATGAGGGGACACACACAATTATCTTACTAGTTATAACAGGATGCTTAGTCGCTCACCTCAGCTACTTCTCTTGAAACTTGCACAAATATTCATGTTGCCTAAATTCAGACTGGACACCATTATCTGCAAACATTAGCCTATCAACGAACAATACACAGGGACAGGGGGGAGGATAGATAATCAAAACATTAGAACGCGAATTGCTCAGTATTCTACTCAGGTTGGTTTTAACACCACCCGACATTGGAGCCAAAGAAACACAAATCGAAAGAAAAGCACAAAACTAACACAGCAATAGACCGCAAATAGTCAAATCGGCCCGAGGAACCATCCAATTTGAGGAATTAACACCCCAAATCCTGGAGGCGCTAGGACAAGCCGAAGGCTGTAGGCGTAGGGACGGTAGAGCGCCTGGATCGAGCAGAGGTTGTAGGCGTCGGCGGCGCTAGACGTGAGCACGACGAGATGGCCCTCGGGGCTTCAGGATCCGCGTGGTCTCGGTGGCGAGGTCAGCCGGGCGCATTGGCGGCGTCGATGGGCGGCGTACCGCGAAGACGAAGTCGACGGAATGACGCGTCGAACGGCAGGGCAGCGGTCGTCCCCCGCGACGACGAGCTTCGAATCAAAGGAGATAGGCGGGTACGGCGTCGGCTACTCTCTTCCTCGAGGCACGGCCTGCTCTGCAGATGGCACAGTATGCGGCTCGTGGCCACCACGCCCTCGGCCGCGGCCTGCGCCACCTGTGGGTGTGGGCGCCGGGAGGCAGGGGCACGCACGGCCAGTCCTTGCCGGTGAGGCCTGGTAGGAGACTTCGCGAGCTCCACCGTGCGCCCCTCATCGGTTGTCATCAGATAGCCCCAGCACGACGCCCCAGATGTGGAGGAGCACGAGGGGGAGAGGAGGTCAGCGTCGGTGAGGGGAGGATTGCTCGACGCCGTTGGTGAGGGCGAGGGGGAAGATCCGGCGAGATTTGGGGCTGGCCGGGCGGGGCGCCATTTGGGAGAGGGAGAGGGCGGTTGGCGCACGGGCAGGTTGGGCGCTTCTAGATTTGGGATTTGGGCTAGGGTTTTTGTACTCGTGGGCCAGGCCAATATTTGGCCGGGAGATGAATGTAAACGGGTGCGCGAGATGAATATGCGCGCGAGGGTGGGGCCCATTTATTTTTGGCGACAAACAATATACCTCATTTTAGCGTCGGACAGTTAACGTTAAATATGAGTACCTATGGCGACAGACAGCAAATCGCTAAATGAGGATTTAGCATCAGATTGTCTGTGAGTTATCTTTAGCGTCAGATCATCCATCGATAAAAAAAGTTTTAGTGTCAGATGTCTGACGGTGATATGGTGTTGTGGTGTAGTGCAGTGGAACACAGTTGGGAACAGAGATTCTACCGAGGTACAGGAGTATTGTTGGCGCACTCCAATACTTGACCCTAACACGACCAGACTTATCTTTTTCAGTTAACAAAGTCGGTCAGTTCCTCCACTCTCCAACTACTGTTCACTGGGAAGCTGTGAAATGTATTTTAAGATATGTACAAGGAACAATCGGTCTTGGTCTCAAAATTAAGAAATCTGACTCTATGCTTGTGAGTGCGTTTTCTGATGCAGACTGGACCGGTTGCCCTGATGGCAGGCGTTCAACAGGTGGCTTTGCTGTTTTCCTTGGTTGCAACCTGATTGTCTTGGTGTGGCAAGGAAGCAGGCGACGGTCTCTAGATCAAGCACAGAAGCTGAGTATAAAATCTTAGGGCCAATGCTACAGGCTGAGGTAATGTCGGTACAAAAAGTTACTTGATGAATTGGGGTATCTCACATCCTCAAGCTGCATGTTTATGGTGTACAACCATTGGAGCCAATTATTTATCAGCTAATCCGGTGTTTATATGCTTGTACTAAGCACATAGAAATTAATTTTCACTTTGTGCGAGAGCAAGTTGCAGCAAAGCGTCTGGATATCAGATTTATTAGTACTACTAATCGGATTGCCGATGGCTTCACTAAAGCAACTTCCCGAGAGACAAACTTGTCAGGGGTGTTGTGATTGTCGGGGCGTGTTAGAATATCTCGGCAATAGATCAAGGTTGATACGGTGTATCCTTTGCTTGACTCTCAAGGCAGAATATGCGGCTCCATCTGATATAGGATTGGATCTCCTAGTTGTTATTGTTTCCTTTGTTGTAAAGTTTAGATGAGATAGAGATCTTGTAGATTGACTTGTTGTACAAGATATAAGCCACGCTAGGGGCTCTTCCTAGCCATATATTAACACGGAGCCATGAGCCTGAGAGGGCATCACGTTCAACCCATTTTACAGGGGCTACTGCCGTGGCTGGGATGCACACCGTGCTCATGGGGAGGAGTCGAGCAGTCGTTTGTGTACAATTGCTAGCTCTTGGCTTTTCTAGTTAGCTATTTGTTGCTTCTACCCGTGCTGCAGATTGCATTCTCATTGCAGTGACGAACTGTTGCTATAACTAGGCAGTAAAAGCAGGTTTCCGTAGTGGTTTATTTCTCACATTGTAACTTCCTTTTTTGGACCACTCGGCCTGCATCTTCTAACTTATGAGGTCCTTGGACGCTTTGTGTGCATGTGACCTTTGGCATGATGCTCTTGCGTAATTGTGATATTTCCAGTGGTCCTTTGCCCCCACAAAAACGTGTTGAGCATGCTACTCGTGAAGAACAAGTGCATTATTTCTTTCTATATGTGAAACATGCCTTTCCCGTGAGACTACGTCATATTTCGGTATGTTGTGTGAAACATGATTGAACCAAAACCGACATTAAAAATAATTACCATAATGATATGATAAGGACGTCTGTCCCATGACTCCTGTTTTGATGCACTCTTGCAAAAAAAAAAGAAAAAAAATCACCGTCCACTCCTTCCAGACCCCATGGTGCCTCCCATCTTGCGCATCCCCCGCAGCGACTCATCCGCCGCCGGTCACTGCGCCTGCTGCCGGCGCCTTCTTCCTGTCCCCTGCCAGGTGCCTGCGCCTGCGGCCGGCCCCTTCCTCTCGGCTCGTGCCCAGCCAGAGCTCCCCAGCAGCCTGCGCCATATCAATGGCCTGTCCTCGTCTTCCCATCCGCCCGCCTACGATGGCGGCAGCCCGCATCTCTGTCAAAGCTCCCCAAAAGCCTATCCCGGCCGCCCCCTCCGCTTGCCTCTAGAAGGGGCCTTCGCATGCCCATCCCACACTTGTGTTGCGTCATACGGAAGAAGAAGGGTGAAAAATGCATGTTGTAAGCCTATGTTTCATATGTTTTATAGGTATGTTGCAAATGTTTCATAAGGATATTGCAAAAGTAGATCAGGATGTTGCATATGTTGCAATGATTGTCCACGTATGTTGCAAGCTTCTGTTCCAATGTTTCATCCATTTTCTAGATGTATGTTGCAAGTGTGTTTATTTGGATGTTGCATATGCTTCACACATATGTTTCAAGTGTTTCATCCGATGTTGCGTGTGTTTTACAATGATTTTAAGGTTTTTTTGCAAGTGTTTCAGATGCATGTTTCAATTGTTTCATCTGTCTTGAGACGTATGTTACAAATGTTGTATCTGGATGTTTCAAAAGTAGATCGGGTGTTGCATCTCGTGCCCTCCTTGCCTTCAACTGCCTCGCCTAGGTGTCTCCACCTTCTCTCGGTGCCAGCTAGGCATCAGAACCAGAGGCGCGGGTGGGGCCACCCCCTCCCTTTCTCGATGCTTGTGGCGCATCGTGGGATGGCGGCGCGGCTGAGGGATGGGTCACCGCGAGTACACAAGGGCGCGCGCTTCTTGTGTTCTGTTACATGCACTATGGGAGAGGCAAAATTCCCCGAGTGTCGCTGGCTTCCCCAGTGCCAAAAATCGGGCACTCGGGAAAGAGAATCTTCCCCGAGTGTTGCACTCGGGGAAGAATTGCACTCGGGGAATAGAGGCTTTCCCGAGTGCCGCAGAGATCATGGCACTCGGTAAAGAGCAGCACTCGGCAAAGGCCCTCTTCCCCGAGTGCAACACTCGGGGAAGATCGGCACTCGGCAAAGAAACATGTTACTTGACGGTCCACCCCACCGACACCGTTAAAACTTTAAAAACAAAAATTCTTCCCCGAGTGCCTTCCCTAACACTCGGGGAAGAGGCCCTTTCCCGAGTGCCAGGACAGGGCACTCGGGGAAGAGGCAGCCTTCCCCGAGTGCCCTGTCCTGGCACTCGGGAAAGGGCCTCTTCCCCGAGTGTTAGGGAAGGCACTCGGGGAAGAATTTTTGTTTTTTTTTGTTTTTTTGCCTCATTTTTTTGTGAGGCCTTCCCACATTATTTAAAACTCCATGTTCAAATTTAGGACAATTTTGACTTTTTTTTTATATTTCGTTAGTTTTTTTTCGTTTCGTTGAATTTTTTTGCATACTTCGAATTTGAACCGCAGGTGCATGAAATAATGGAATTTGGTGATTCAAAAAATTATATTAATGATATTTGGTGTATGTTGAGGCCTTATCCAAGAACTCGCATGAAATGTCGAGCATCTTGTTGACGCAACATGACGAATAACTTGTGGGAAAAGTGTTTTTAAATTATATAAAATCCGAACGAAGTCCGAAAATCACGAAACTTGTCTGGGCACTTGTTATCAAAAAAAGGGGGGAGAGGGAGGACTGTTCATGGGATATAGAATGGAGGTTAAGCATGTAGAGGCTATGATAAAAAATCGAGAAGGTTTCGAGCAAGTTGCGATGTCGATGCCTAAAACTTAGACATCTCCGCATGCCTCTACAGGTGATCACATGCGGAGATGTGTGGGTTTTAGGCATCCGACGTCGCAACTTGCTCAAAACCTTCTCAATTTTTTATCATAGCCTCTACATGCGATAACACGACGCCCAGACAAGTTTCGTGATTT
>NW_027098487.1:0-27071 GCF_019320115.1 Miscanthus floridulus | reverse complement strand
AAGATCGGCGCATGGAATTAGACCAAAGTGCTTGTGCACGCATATGTGAGCAAGCAAGGTGACCAAATATAGGTTGCAAAACATTACATTCTTTGATCATGTAATAAACAGCTAACAAAAAGGGTGCACCGTTTCGATCTTTATCATAGAAATGTGGCCTTAATACATTTTACAGGTCACATAACGATGTGTCAGGCAACCAACATGGTGTGTATTGCTTTTCATACCCGAATTGTCTAGCTCAGATTTTGTTCTTCTGTCTGTGTTCACCAAAGCATGGCATAGATAAGCCAGGATTATGCATATGAATGAAATAAAAATTGATCACATTGGATATAGTAGTATGTACTTGGTCCCAAAAGGCATGGGAGGAGCACGCATCATAGTAGGAATCTAAAAATCCCCAAAAATCCAATGGATGATGTGGTGCTTGGTGATACTCTTTCGGGTACCAAGTTATAACCTCCACTGGTACCCTGCTACTCACAACTTTGTTTCCACTATCCTGAAGCAACACACTATCACAATGCTCTGTACAGAACAGACGAATATTTTGGTAGCCAAAACTGTGTGTGGAAATTTTACTTTGTTATCTTATGAATAGAGCACAACTAATAATCTGTAGAGTGAAGCTCAATTGAAGGAAAAGGATGTGATCATAATAGAAAAGCTAAATATAATAGAAAAGTCCAGCATGCCAGCACAAGCACTTTCTCAGTAAAGTTGAGGGTCACTGAACCATAGTGCAAGAGGCAGGAAAAGGGTCATGTTTTATACAGCCACGGTATAGCACAGATTCGTTTACAAAAACAACAATCGTTAAAAAACCACTGTCCATTCGAACACATGAAGTTGTCAAATGTGCATGGAAAGGGATACAATGAACATAGAATTTATGGATCGCCTAAAATACAGGGGCAATGATGCTACAATAGCGGACTGTATTTATCAAAGTAAACAAACACGATGCATCGACATGGCAGAAAAGGATCCACTAAACTAATATATAAGCAAAATAAGACGATAACCTAAAAACCGATCTGAACAAATTATCTATCTTCCAATAGTTACTAAGAGGAAATTCCATATTTCCCTAAGAAGTTATCTGGTAGCAGCAGTTTAACCTCATAGTTCAAAAATAATAGCATACTCAGTCCTTGTCCTTAGGATTCAATTACAGTCTGCAATGAAACCAAAAACAAATTTGTAACAGGCATATAAGCTATGCACCTAGCAGCAAAGAACGAGAATGATTAAGGAAAGAGCAGGAATCAGAACAACTAAAGAAGAGCAAGAATCAGAATACCTTAATATTGAATCGTAGCAATTTTTGCAGATAGCAGTGAAGCGTGGGAAACAAAATTGGATTGTTGTCAGGAAGAAGTAGGTCATCATTGCATATGCCAAAGTGCTTCGGTTCATTAAGAATGCAAACCAGGACCATGCATATGTAATGGTTCGTATCACTCCATAGGCCAGATGCCTCAGTTAAAAAAAAAGTGGAATAGAAACATCATAAAACAGTGGTGGCCACCCCTATCCCCGCGGCACGACGACGCCGCATCTTGAGAGATGGAGAAGACGAAGCGGATAATAGAGTTGGAGGGGAGAGAAGCAGCGGTGTGTATAGAGGACATAGAGCACATGATATTTTTAGATGGCAGAGTGGAAAACGCCAGGGTGAAACACAACCATGAAACTAGAAACAAGCCCAAAACTTTTCACAGTAACGTGGCCACCCTGAGCGCACGTCAACTGCAGCCGAAATGCAGGAAGCAATATATTGTCACTTGAGATCAGAAAAAGACCATAAAACACTAAAACAATGATAATCATGACCGCATCTTCTCATATGGTATAGTTGAGAAGAAGATATTTGTTTCCAGCAACATTGTCATTGACATGTGGCGGGAAAAAGATAAAATAGCAATGGCATGTAAATATTGTCAGGTTGGCATATGGGAATGTGTCACTAGCAACTCTGCAAAGATCATAAAAGAGTTGTAATCATGACTGCATACTCTTATTTAACTCTGCAAAGCGGCTGGGATTCGCTCGAGGACAACCCGTTCATGTTGGCAAAAATCACTTCCTATATTTCAGAAAAAGGTATCATCTCCAACATCATTGGCATTGACATATGGTCAACCAAAAAATGCAAAATAGCTAAGGCAACAAAATATGGTCAGGTTTATCAGAAGCACCTCACAGGTACCCATCATATGCTCAAACTGCAATCGGTACATCATCAGCACGGCATATGCTGAGACTAAAATAAATAAAGCAGCACCATAGGCACACTTATATATATATATATTGATGAAAAGATTACAGCATCAACACAGCGGCACAAACCTTATGCGTAAGGCAAAATAAATCCATATATATAGGAAATGAAATCAAGGGATCATAGTCATAAGGTAGGAAAGGAGATAAAGGGGGATTTTTTTGACACCCGATTCACTGCATAGATTGAATGAGGAGCGGACAAATCCAACCATGCAGCCGATGGATCCGGCCATCCGTCACCTGAGCCGGCAAGGGAAGGGGAGGGAAGCAAGAGAGAGAGGCACCTTTACATGTACAGCGGCCGGGCAGCAGTCGGTCCGTGGCCACCTCTCACACGGCCCGCGGCCACAGTGTGCAGCGGCGGCGCGCTCGCACCAACCCCCAGCCAGGGGCATGGCCGCCGAGCTCAGGCAGCTAGGGTTTGGTCGAGCACACGCGGAGCGACGGGAAGGGGCAGCGCGGGGGAAGCAGCGTCGGCGGCTACCGGCATGGCCCGGTCGTGCCGCTCCGTGGCCGAGGACGTCCACCGCCGTCGGGGCGCCCACCGTGGGGGCCCACGAGCGGCGCTGCGCAGCAGGCCGGGGTGCGGTCGCCCCGCCAGCGCGGCGCACGGCGCACTGCCATCCGGTGGCGTTGGGCCTAGCCGGCACACCGCCCCGTCGGGCAAGAGGGAGAGGGAGAGAGAGAGAGGAAGGGAAGGTGGGCGCGGACGCGGCGGAGGCGACGTCTGTGGGAGCAGAAGCGTCGAGGTCAGGAAGGAGAAGAATCGAGAAGGGGAATTGTGTAGAAGTAGAAGCCAAAGCTAGGTATATATTTGGTCTTGTGGATTCGGACGAGAAGCCGGAGAAGCTGAAGGAAAGAAAAGAGGAAGCCGGAGAAAGTTACAAGAAGCGGTAGAAGTTGTTTCCCGAAGAGAATCCGCTTCAAGCAATAAAGGCCACGGGATGGAGGATCGAACGACTGGGGTCATTCGGGTCGACGTGGATGGTGTTCCAGGCGGCCAAAGTAACATGCTTTTATACGAGTAGATTCTTCTAGGTGGCCATGCTTAATTTAGCTGCATGTTTTTTTTATGTAAAAGTTACTGCTTGTTTTTGTCATAACTGATAAAGATGGAGTGGTATCCTTGTGTTTCTCACTACTCTACACATGCGTCTCTTCTCTGAACGGCTATCGACATTTTTCATCAGGGAATAAAAGAACAGTGCGATTGACGTGTCGTTTCTGGTGATGTTTTCTCGAAGCGTGCAATCAGCAGATCTTTTGGTTGTGTAAAGGGAGAAAAAGGTAATATGCATGCATGAGACCTCAAATCACACCCACTCGTACCTGGTCTGTCTCCTGGTCGATCTCTTACGGTCTTTCTTCGTACCAACAGTAGTAGACCAATTCATGACAGCCTCTCTACACCAGCTTGCTGCCGGCAGGTGACCTAGCTACTACAGTAGTACTAGCTAGGAGGTCGATCCGACGATCCATCTCTCACTGCTGCCTCTCTGGAACAGTACTTGTGCACTGCATGCTTGCGTTTGCTAGGCAACACTGACATGGCTTCTTACCGCTCAACAGTCCCAGTTCTTGGACTATCTACATGTCTCGAGGTGCATACGATCTGACAGAGGAGATGTGCCATCTGTCTGTGATCTGTGAGTCAGGATCGGAGTACGTGTACATGGGTATGTATGGATGCTGCATCTTGTCACCCGGAAGTACAACAGGCAAAGGTAATCGTCTCCTTGTAAAAGGTCCCGTTTGATCTCTGAAGAAGTGATGAAAAGGTGAAAAACTATATTTAGGTCCCATTTGATCTCTTAAGAAATGAGAATGAGGTAGAAAAATAAGAATGCAATCTCAACACTCTAAAATCCAACTATCTACCTTAAATCTTCTATTTGGAGATTTTCATTATACAATACAAAGATAATAATCACTATGAGAATGAGATCCAAACACTCCTCATTTTTTTTATCCAAATACATATTATATATTCACTATCTAGCTAGAATCTAGATTCTCAAAGAGACCCCAAACAGACCATTAGTTGCTATAAAAAGGTTGATCACTTGTGTAAAGAGTGTAATTCGGGGATTTAATTCAGTTACCACTTGTTGCGTCAGCACCCATGTCGGTGTTTCGAATTACCGGCTAGTAAATTTTTAGTTTGCGCGTTCGACCCGAATGGTTGTGCTCGGAGGACACAAGGATTTATACTGGTTCAGGCGAAACGTCCCTACGTTCAGTCTGTTGCTGCTCGTGTTACCGACACTTGGTTTGTAGTAGGGGTTACAAACAGACGAGAGATGGAGAAGGTCCCAAGTCTCTGATGAAAAAAGTAAATTTGGTTGAGCTCTCTGTCTGCTGTCGAGCGTCTAAGCCTTTCGCCGCTCAGATGTGTTAGATGTCTCTCGGAATCACCCGTCCGTGGGGTGCCCTGCTTCCCCTTTTATAGATAAAGGGGAAGATGCAGGTTACATCAGAGAGAGGGAGAGAGAAAGAGACGAGGAGAGGAAGGCTTCCGGGATAGCAGCGTCTTCCATCTCCTTCACGTGGGTCCTCGCCGACCCTGTAGATGACGATAGGGATGGCTCCACGTCGCGGCCCTGTTCGTCACTGACGCCGTAACGCGGGCGTCGTCAGCCGGTCGTGGCGCTCCATCCCGTTCCAACGGACGATATGGCTCGTTGGAGTCTCCGCCTGAGGCCGTACGGGGAGTAGGTAGTACAGCGCTGGCACTCCTGATGCTATTGGCGACATGCGCCCTCAGACGTGGCCGTTGTGGCAGCAGGTCATGTCAAGACGAGTCTGCTCCCCTTCTAGCGTCAGAAGTTTGACCCCAGACTCGTACTTTCAGACCCGTAGTGGTTGGGGGTGGTACGGACAGCTGTCGGGCGAGGGGGAGCCTGTGCCCTCAGGGGTCGGACGAGGCGAAGCCCGTGCACTTGGGGTAGGGCGAGACAGAGCCCGCGCCCTTAGGGTCGGGCAAGAGGGAGCCACGCTCTCGGGTCGAATGTGATAGGGCTCTCGCCCTCGGGGTCGGGTGTGACGGAGCCCATGCCCTCGAGGCTGGGTGAGACCAAGATATGCTCTTGACCATCTGAGGGAGTTAGCGTTTGCGGCCATTACCTTCCTTCTTCCGGGTATCCCTGATACTGATACCCAACAGTAGCCCTCGACCTGTGGAGGAGTAGGATACTCCTTCGAAGGCTTTTTCGGGCGGAAGGATTCTGGGGATCTTGATCTCCCATTGCAGGCTACGGGATGTCTCGGTATGGTCGAGACTCCTTGTGTTTGGACCCTTGGGAGCATGTAGCTGTGCGATTCGGGGGATCAGAGAAGATCTCTCTTGATTATGATTCCTCTCTAGGATCCGACCGATCCGCCATTGTTATGCAACCGCATATTTGGTCTCCTTGTGAGTCCAACTCTCGAGCTCCTGCACGTAGCAAGGGTCCGGTCGAGGGGTCAGCTCGTCTTAAGGTCGTCCTCCCTCAAGCATTTTTTTGATAAACGGAGGGGCTGAGTTGTTAATGGGCAAGTTCAAGTGGGGGCCCTGGCTTCCCGTTCGTGGGGGTACGACATGGGTTAGCCGGTGACCGACTCCATATTCCAGACAGCCAGTCCATATAGTTCTCGGGTCCATTCGACCGGTCCCGAGGGCTCGTCGCCTTTCTTCGAGGAAAAACCATGGACCGTGCTCTGTCAAGACTCGAACGTGGGTTGATGCCTACGGCGCTCGTATGCCCGGGTACTAGCTGCTAGCGAGTCCATCTCGTTCCACCCCTCACTCTAAAGGTGTCCCAAAGTGGTTGTGAACCCATTGGTGGGCCAACCTTCGAACTCCTAGGCCTTAATGGGCCGTGGGAGCGTTTTTAACTCCATATCCCTACTTAACTACGATGCTTTTAGCCCGTCGAGGGGGCAAACCGCTGTCCGACGTGCCCTTCAAGCAGTGGTCGGGGGTGGTGTGTGCATGATTCCTAGAGAGGCGAAGTGACGGGGCATGCCGGGCGCGTCGATCTTGGTGGATGGTTCACCTCCCGTCTCACCCCGCCTTATAAATAGCGAGCTCCTCCTCCATGTTTTGGCGTGCCAAACGACATCCTTGCCTTCCCCGCCTTTCCACCATTGTCATTTGGATCTGTTGCCTCTGCTAGTCCGCTGCCAGCGCCCTAGATCCATAGCTTTCACTTCTCCATCATGGCCAAAAAGTCCTCGCTCCTCCGTCTTTGCTTTCCATGGACTCATGGTACCACTCCGATGTCACCCACACATGCATGGAGGGCCTCACCAAGCGTGATCTTCTTCATGGGTGGACCAACTCGATGGAGCAACTGGTGCCTGGCCACGAGGAGGTGCCTATGCTGCCTGACGGTTACATCATCTCCTTTGTGCCCTTACACGAGCACGAGCTCATGACCCCCCCTCATCCATTCTTCTAGGGGCTACTGCACCACTACCTGGTCGAGCTGTAGCACCTCAATCCCAATGGGATCCAGCACATCGCGGCCTTCATCATGATGTGCGAGGGGTACCTGGGGATCAAGCCATATTTCGAGTTGTGGAGGCACTTCTTCGTCGTCTTCCTCACGGCCTTCATGGGGCTAGCGTCATTGGAGCATATCACGCAAGGAGGGTGGCATCACTGATGGCGCGTGTCCTCCCGTTGTTCAGGATGGTGCCCATCGTGTCCTTCATGGGGCCGCTTCGCAACAGCGAGATTGCGCAGCGCATCAAGGAAGTGACGGATGAGTCCGACGCCGTGTTCCTGATCCCAGGACATCCCGTGATGCGGCTGGAGCCGGGCTTCATCGAGCTGCCGGTGGATTTGGGCTTTTGAGCCTCTGTCGCATCACTACCGGAGCATGCAACCATAAGGGCGGCGAACTGTGCTGCAGATGAGTGGAGGAAGAAGAAGAAGGATAACAAGGAGAAGAAACAGCGGGTGAAGGAGCGAGCAAAGCTGCAGCGGAGGAAGCTGTAACACCTCGGGTGTTAGCCTTGCATAACTTGACTTGCATAACATGAGCATGATCATCACGCATTCATAAACAAGCTTTTACAATTGAAACATTTGATTGAAACATTTGCAACATTTACTTGTTATCGCATGTTTCATTATCATATGCAATCTTTCTCGTTATTTCATGCCTCCACGTGTATCTGCAAATGATCATGAATGTAAACATGTGCTTGGTAGAAGTGAGTCACAAAAACATGTAACCACACTTGGGTTAGCAATTAGAACATTATTCATGAAAGTCACTTTTTCTAAATCAAGCCTTTAAGGCATGTTTCATGTGATTGCCCTAACTAGCTCTATGAGTAACCACTACATAAAGTGATGGAATGACCTTGCAAATTGCTTAAACATGCTTAGGATATCATCATGAACAACTTTGGTATTTAGGGCTAGGGCTAGTTTGGTCATTTAGCCATGGTTTGAGTATGTATCATGATTTCAAAGTGACATGTTTGACTAAAGTTGAACTAGGTGTTAGAGACCTTGCATGGAGGAGTTCACTAAAGCAATGTTGTAGTGTTTGTCATAAGGAACAACTTTGATTTTTGGGCCTTTGACTGATTCAGCTCCTAACATGTGTGAAATTTGATTTCAAAAATCATCAAATCACTGATTTCCACACTTAGCAAATTTCACCAAGTCTTTTTCACTGACCGACTGACGGGCTCACTTTGGGGATGATTTTTCTTAGTTTCGGTTGCGAATTAGTACGAGATCATTGAACAACATTTGTAGCTGGTACTTAGGTCTACGAAATTTATTCAGGAGGTTTGCACGAACGAGCCACGGATTTGCAGATAAATCAACGAGAAAACACGCTATCAGGCGTCCCGTTCGCGTCTGAACCAACTGAATCGACCGGCACAGTGGCCGATCGGCGTCAGAGCAGAGCCGCCATGTGGAGTTCACGACGGCCGCGCGTCGCCAATGCTCTGTCCGCGCAGGCCACGACGCGCCTAGGCGCGCCTTCTTCACGCCAGCGTGCGCCCGCTCCATTTCCACTCGCCCACGCCAGCTCTCTCCCTCTCCAGCGCCCTCCCTTGCTCTCGTCGCAGAACCAGGCCACGCCGCCGAGCACAGCACCGCCTCCGCCGTCGCCTCGTGTGCGCTACGTCGCACCACCACCGCCTCCATCTCGCCCATAGCTGCGCCACACCTCCCTCCACCCCTCGTCTTGATTGCAGCGGCTGTCACGCTTCGGTGAGGGCGTATTCACCGTTTCCTTTCTCACCGGAGTTCTCGGTCGCCATGGCCGCCTCCACGGCAAGCTGGCCATAGCTTGGCTCATCGGCGCTTTTCCTTCAATTTTGAGCGTTAGCGTTGGGTCAGGACGTGTATTAGCCGGTGCCAAGACGTTACCTTCGTTAGTGATCTCGCCGGCGTGGAACGCGACGACCCGCGCCGCCGCATTCTAACCCCCGCACCACCACGCCGTGGTCAAGAGTCGTCGGAGCTTTACGTGGAGCTTTTGTTGTTGAAATAGAGTCGCTAGGTCACCGTGGTACCATTGCGCGCCTCGCCTGGCTTTCCCGTGGCTGGAGATGGCCGGCACAGCGTCGAGCAGCGCCGCCATGCCGCCATCACCGACGACGAGCATGCTCCACCCACCCTCACCCGCCACCACCTAGGTCGTTTGACACGCGCTACTTAGTAGATGGTGTCGTGAAGACCTCACCGCCGGCAACCTCGCTGTTGGCGAGCTCTGACCGCACCAGCAGCGTACAGCACCGCCTGCCCTGCTTCGAGTCGATGACATGTGGGGTCCCCTGACCACTGGGTC
Organism: Miscanthus floridulus; assembly: GCF_019320115.1. Taxonomy (NCBI): domain Eukaryota; kingdom Viridiplantae; phylum Streptophyta; class Magnoliopsida; order Poales; family Poaceae; genus Miscanthus; species Miscanthus floridulus. Next base: position 17,982 of record NW_027098487.1, on the reverse strand, counting down.
CCACCGGTCAGCGACAGCAGTGTTGAGGGCTAGTTCAAATCTTCCAGATTTTGATTTGTTTTGTGAATTTTGTATCTTCAGTTTGGTAGCTCCTAAAATTGTGAAATAAATATGATTGTGTTGCTTAGGAAGTGTAGTATTTAAGAAAAATATGTTCTTGGTTTCAACAGTAGAAATTTCTGGAGATTTAAATCAGGATTAGAAATGTGCTTTTGAATGCATTCAAATTTGTTTATTTTATATCTAGAGTTCCTGTGCTCCAAAAATTATGAAATTTTTGTGGTAAGCTAGTCTTAGCATATATGAACTCTGGTAAAAATTTGAAGACCAGTGCATGGGTAGAATTATAGTTATAGATTTTTCTTTTATGGCTAGTCAATCCTTGCATGAATTTTTATAAATTATTTATGAGTCCAAAATTCATGAAATTTGTTGGAGGTAATCCTAGTACCATATGTATGTTAATAAAAATAGGAAATCTATTGCTTGACACTTTTCAATAGGATTTTCCATTTATGCTATTTCAAGCCTTGCTGCCTTATCATTTTTGTATAGGATGTTCTACTTGGTAAAATGACATGAAATTTTTGTAGTAGTCCTTTTATAGCATTAGTAAGGTACTATAAATTTTTGAGGATTTAATGAGTATGTCTGATATAGGTTTAGTATTTAACCTAGATATCTAAATAAAATAATAAAAGGTAATTAAATAAAAAGTTTGGGCTTCACCATTATATTATCTAAAATGTATTTGGTATGCCTACACTGTTGGTAGGTTTTAAGTTGTCAAATTTGGAATGATTACATGAAGTAGAAGTATTATTACTTTATATTGCATATTAAATAATTTCCGGACTGATTCTAGAGTGTGATGAGTTGCATGTTGAAACTGATGAGTACTGTAAAAATGGTTAATAACAAAGTTGTAGAGAATTTGATAAGCTTTCCAGAAAGTCCAGGATCGCTGTTTTTGGATTTGTAGAACTCCAGTTATGAGTGAAACAAGTAGCTACTGTTTGTGGCATAGTCGATGCATTGTAGAAGTAGTTAAGTAGTAATCGAGAAGAGATATGCACCTACTCAAACAACGTGATGCACTTGTTAACATATATGCATTCGTAATACTTATACCATACTCATGCATCTAGGATCGGAGGAAGAGATCACGTTGCTGGAATTCGAAGAAGCAGAGGAAGGGAACCCGCAGGAGGATCCGCAAGCCGCAGCTCCCGAAGGCGTGGAGCAGAACCCTGAAGAGCTTCCGGAGTGTCCTGACCATCGCCCCACTTCCTTTCTGCGAGGCAAGCCCCGGAGCATTATAAGTCTCCCAGTAATTTACAAATGTTTACTACGTATTTATGATTGATGCACTAGGTATAAGAGTTGAATGAAACCACTTGATGCATGTACATTCCTTGTCCAGATATTACACCTTTAACCGGTATAGGTCCAGGATCGAATATATATGCTTAGCCATGCTTAGACCGGTAGAAGTTGGGTGATGTCCTGTCACCTGCGAGATATAGGTGGATACCAGAGCACGGTTGGCTATATCTGCTATCGTGGAACAGAACCATGAGGTAAAAGTAATTGAGACCGGACGGGAAGTCGATAGAGAAACGACAAGACATGGAGGTCTTGGGTGTGTATTTATCCCTGTCTGTGTCGATTAAGGACCGTACCGTTGTTGGCGCTTCTGACAAGATTGAACGCATGCCTCTCACTTAGCTAGCCGGATAACTCGTTCCGACCGCGAAGCCGAGTAATTCAACTCAGGCCGGGAACCGTTCTGTTGTACGCTCCTTCCGAGGAACGATCAGACTGAGCCCAAGGGCAGGCTTGGCCTGAGCATCCTGGCATCTGGTGTTCTAGATTGTGCGGCGCAGTATGGACCCGCGAAATGTGTACCGGAGTTGTACCAAAGGTGACCTAAGACTATCGTGGCTGGTAGATCTGGGTTTGTGTTAGGAATAAATTCCCAGCTGGTTGAAATCGATTCGAATCGCCGTCTCTCCCGGATAGTGAGAAACTTGGCTAGTCCCAACATCGTAGTAACTGTGTTATGAAACATGATGGTTCGAATGGAATTGGAATTACAATACCTGCTATGGTTACTATTGTATGCTTCTAAATGATATACCACATGTTTGGCATAGGATAGTTGCTAATCTAGAAAGGAATAGTTATAATTAACTTGATAAAGGAATCATAATTGTACAACGGGTAAGTTGCCTTTTCACAAAATGTTGCCAAGTTACGTCCACTTATACAGCCTTGCATAATCCTTGGAGTCATTTTTATTTCTGGTTCATGACGGGTAAGTCTAGCTGAGTACCTTCTCGTACTCAGGATTTATTTTCCCATTGTTGCAGATGGCACTGTGTATCATGGTTATTGCAAGAGTTGCTTCTATCCCGCTGTGGATGAGGAGTAAGCCTTGGGCAGGCTTCCTTAGTAATTCCTATCTTTGCTTTTGTGGACTGTGATCTGGTTTGGCACTGTATCAAACTATGTTGGAAACTTTATCTTCGAACTTATTTGCTTCTGCTTTAATTATCAAACTGGGTTTGTAATAACTTTTATTCGTACTCTGATGATGAAAAGTATCTGTGAACTTTATGTAACATGTGGCATGTATGTTGAATCCTGTACGATCTTGGTTGTTGTAAATCATTTATCGAGACCCGTCGTGGTACTCGACGGACTACCGAGTTTATATGGGTTCAAGTATGATAGTGCGACCGCTTGCGGATTGCCATTGTACTTGTATTCTTATAAATTGGTTGGTTCTGCGACAGAAGCGGCCCCAAGGCTCGTCGAAGAAGGAAGATGCGGAGGAAGAAGAGGAGGAGGAGGGCGACGGCTCTGGGTCACCCATCCCATGGGATGATCTGGCCAGTGGAGACAAGGACCCACCTTCGCCATAGGCAGGGCCCTTCCTGTGGCATCTCCTAGAGCAAGAGGGGGAGGACTCACCCCCGAAGATGGGAGCGAGTTGCCTCGCTCCATCCAGGCCTTCTATGGTGCCCCAGGAGCCGAGGGGAGCCAGCGGCTCCGCCTCGTCCTAGCCTCTCCAGCAAAGGGAGGGCTTGAAATGGCAGCGTGACGAGGAGTCGCAGCCGGGGTGGGGCGTGATGACCCTGAAATGTTAGCACCCGATAGCGTCAAGGTAAGCTAAGAGTTTTTTCGTTCTTTTGTTTTTTGATGGATTTTTTGCCGCAAACTAACCACCGTGCCTTCTATAGCAATGGGGGCGCGGGACCCTCCTGAAGCTGGTGCCAAAGAAGACTCTCGCCCTTCGGTGGGTGCGCTGAGACCCATCTAGCGCCGTGTTGGAGTCTAGTGGGAACATGGCCAGGGTGACCATAGGGTCGACCGGGGAGGCGTGGCTGTTGACCGCGTCTATAGGAGGGCAAGCAGCAGAAAGTGCGTCTAGGGCACCCGTGGTAGGCACAACGTGGCAGGCGGAGACAACGCGACCGGAGCCATCGTCTACGCTGGTGGGTTGCGTCGGTGATGGGGCAATCGGGGCTGTTGTCTAGGTAGATGGTGGGCACCCATTGTGGGATGGATAGAGGAGGGCCGCGCCTGGTGCACCCTCAGCAGCACGATGGCAAGGCAGGCTTCCGCGTCCATGTCGCCCGCACCCTCTACCGCTAGGGGGGCTGCTCTAGAGGAGTTGGGGTCGCGAGAGGGGTCAGCGTTGTTTGGGGTTGGCACGGAGGCATCTTGGCCACTGTCTAGGTCGCGCGGTGACCCTCACACCTATGGAGGACTCTGGATCAGGTGGGCAGACCATCGGGACTCGAGGGGTGATGCTCTTCACCCTCGACGACGCTGCGTAGAAGAGGGAGTGGGGGAGCATCCATGCAGAGGTGGGGGCCATGGTCCTTGCCCCCTAACCACCGCATTGAGCTAGCTTGTAAGATGTCATTTTCTCTGGTTGGCCAGGTATAGTGCATTAGCATTTCCGACCTTTCTGTCTTTCCTTTTCTTGTTTTTTTTAACTCGTACCCCTTTTCATAGGTTCTCATGGACCACAGCAGGCGAAGTCTGCTTTCCCTTCACCACGAGAAGGGCGGAGGAAGCAAGCTACGAGCCACGGTCGAGCGGCTACATGAGGAACTGGCCACCTAGCTCACTGCCGGTCATCAAGAAGTGGTCGAACTTGCCCCTATTTTCTAAGAGTTGGGGTGACCTCTGGATCATGTACATGGAGTCTCATGATGATGCCCGCAAAGCTAGGGAGAAACCTCCTAGCACCTAATCGAGAGTACGCGCACGGATGCTGTGGAGATCGAGCGGGCTACGAAAGGAGCATGATGACGCCCAGCAGTGGACTCGACCTCCTAGAGGGCGAGCTCTGGGGAGAGAAGGATCTAAAGGTCGTGGCAGAGGCGGTGATCACCATACTTGCCCATGGAGGTCAGCCCAGTTGCCAGAGAAGGCCCCAGAAACTTGGAGGCCGAGGTAGCCGGCGTCATGATGAGGTGCTCAAGCTCCAGGCAGATGTGGACGGAAAGCTCCTGGTCTTCCTTTGCTATCCTTCTCTCTAGGATCCACAGCAGGCTTTTCGATATGGCTGGTACGTGTTCTGGGCAGGTCTTGATCATAGGCTTGGGGCGGAGGTGACGAAGAGCTACAGCCTAAAGAAGGAGCTCAGCGAGGTGAAGGCCACCCTCTTAAAGGAGAGCGATGAGCATGACGCCCTATGCATCGCCATCTAGCTAGTCTACGATGACCTCAAGCTAGCCCCGGTGTAGGAGGCGAGCTCGCTCATGGTCTGCGTCGTCGGATTATGGATCAGGCATGCGAGATGGCGAGGGATGCACTCCACTTTGGTGTTCATCGGTCGTTCGCGATCGCTTGTTCTCACTATGACAACATCGATCTAGAGAAGATGAGCCAGGGCTTCACGCCCGGTTACTCCAACGCCGAGCTAGAGGACATCGAGAAGGAGGTGGCCCCCTCTGGCATAGGACTTATCTGCCAAGATGGAGGATGAGATCATCCCCCAAAAAATTAGTTAGTTTGGCCAAATAGTGACCTTGTAATAAATGGACAAATTTTAATTTCTGCTATGGTTGAACAATGTTATGGTTCTTCATCTTTTTTTATAAAAAGTTAATGTGTTCTGACCCTTTTTTGTGGTTAAGGTTGTAAAGCTTGGGATGCAAGCGAAACAACTCTGATCACGCTGGTGAGAAAAACGCCGTAGCCGCTGGGGCATAGGTTTCTTACAGTCCGACCAGTTTTACTCAGGGTTTGTTTCTATAGCCCTTACTTTGAGATCTTAACGTAAGGGAGGGTCAGACACAGAGAATGTCTCTAAGTAGATATACTCTTATCAGCCCCCGAGTGATGCCTGACCCCCTGCCATTTGCAGGTGTCGGGTGTCACTAAAGATAAAGGGAACGATAGTGAAACCGATAAGAGAACATTTTGTATTTCAAGAATATCATTCTTAAGCATATGCATAGGCTAGGGGTAAAAGCGACGTAGCTGCTTGATCTTCCATGTGTTGGCGAAGACCTTGCCATTGATAGTCTTGAGCTTGTAGGTGCCTGGTCGGAGCACCTCTACGATGACATATGGTCCCTCCCACGGTAGGGAGAGCTTGTGACGGTTTTTGTTGCTTTGGACAAGGCGGAGTACTAGGTCCCTGACGTTGAAGGCCCGAGCCTGCACCCGACGGCTGTAGGTACCAGCGCAGCATCTACTCGTACTTAGCCGAGCGGAGGAGGGCAACATTGCGCGCCTCGTCGAGCTGATCCATGGCGTCCTCGAGGGACTCCTCGGCTCCATGCTCATTGTACGCCCTGACTCTCGACATCCCATAGTCGAGGTCGGTTGGGAGGATAGCCTCAGAACCATAGACCATAAAGAAGGGTGTGTAGCCGGTGGCCCGCCTTGGGGTCGTCCTCAAGCTCTAGAGCACCACGGGGAGCTCTGTGATCCAACACCAGCCAAACTTGTTCTACCGGTTGAAAATCCTAGGCTTAAGACCTTGTAGGACCACGACATTCATGCGCTCTTCTTGCCTGTTCGTGCGGGGGTGCACCACGATGGCCCAATCAACACTAATGTGGTACTCATCATAGAATCAGAGGAACTTCTTCCCTATGAACTATGTGCCATTGTCCGTGATAATGGAGTTCGGGACTCCAAAGCGATGGACAATGTCGAGGAAGAAGAACGTCCTGTTCAGACTTGATCATAGAGATCGGCCGAGCCTCTATCCACTTTATAAAGTTGTCTATAGCAACAAGCAAGTGCGTGTAGCCCCCACATGCTCTTTTGAGAAGTCCGACCATGTCGTGCCCCCATACCACGAATGGCCATGTGATGGGGATCGTTTGGAGTGCTTAGGCCAGTAGGTGGGTCTGCCGGGCGTAGTATTGACATCCTTCACAGGTGCACATAATCTGCTCAGCGTCGGCCACCGTAGTTGGATAGTAGAAGCACTGTCAGACACATTTTTGACTAGGGGTTTTTTGGTCGTGCAGCATCATGTCTGGTAGAGACCGCCACCGTGAACTATCCCTTAGCAGGTTGCCTCCCCTTGTCAACGGGAATGCAACGCGAAGGATCCTAGTGTAGCTTCACTTGTAGAGCTCCTGCTCGACAATGATGAAAGACTGGCTCGGTGGTGATCCCATTGGGCCTCCTGTCTCTTTCCGTTGGGGAGCACTTAGAGGAGAAGCCCATCCAAGGTACGGGGCTCCTCTAGTCAGCTAAAGGCCGGGCTCTGCCACGTAGACCTTCGTCAAGCCTCCATGACTTTGGGGTCGGATGGGGTGGGCGGTCGGTTAACCCCTGAGCCCAGGACAAGCAGCTTGTCCTCAGTCTATCCCCATTCCTCGTAGCGAACCAAAGGCTTCTGTTGGTCACTGGCGAAGATGCCCATCGGCACCGGCTCTCGGCTGGACGCCATCTTTGCCAATGTGTCGGTCGCCTTGGGATATGATTAAGTTTGAGGCCATCAAACTTGTCCTCCAGATGGCGAACTTCTCGGTAGTAAGCAGTCATCTTGGTGTTATGGTAGCTTGACTCCTTCATGATCTGACCAATGATCAGCTGTGAGTCACCTCGAACATCAAGCTGTTGGATGCCCAACTTAATGGCAACACGTAGGCTATTGATGAGCGCCTCATATTTGGCCTCATTGTTGGAGGCAGAGAAATGGAGGCAGACCGCGTACTTCATGCATATCCCGAGGGAGGAAATGAAGACCAGCCCCATGCCGGCGCCTCTCTTCATCAGCGACCCATCGAAGTACATTGTCTAGTACTCTTGGTCGACAACTGTTGGCGGCATCTGGACCTCGGTCCATTCTGCAATGACATCGGCTAGTGCTTGGGACTTGATGGTCGTCTGAGGGGCATACGAAATGCCTTGACCCATCAGCTCGAGTGCCCACTTGGCCATTCTCCCTGTGGCATCTTGATTTTGGATGACCTCGCCGAGAGGGAAGGATGTCACAACCATCACCGGGTGTGACTCGAAGTAGTGACGCAGCTTCCTCTTGGCAATTTGGATGGCGTATAAGAGCTTTTGGATTTGTGGGTAGTGAGTCTTGGAGTCAGACAAGACCTCGCTAACGAAGTATACGGGGCGCTGCACTTTGAGGGCGCGTCCCTCCTCCTCCCATTCTACCACCAGGGTGGCACTGACCACTTATGTGGTGGCCACGATGTAGAGCAGTGTGGTTCTCCATCGGTTGGGAGGACCAGGATCGGGGCTTTTGTTAGAATTTCCTTGACTTTGTCGAGTGCCTCCTGAGCCTTAGGAGTCCACGCAAACTGATCAGTCTTCTTTAGAAGTTGGTACAGCGAGAGGCCTCATTCACCGAGGCGTGAGATGAAACGGCTAAGCGCGGTGAGGCACCCCATGAGTCGTTGCACTCCCTTTAGATTCTAGATCGGACCCATCCTCGTGATGGCCGAGATCTTCTCTGAGTTGGCTTCGATGCCACGCTCGAAGACGATGAACCCAAGTAGCATGCTCCTCGGACCCCGAAAACGTATTTTTAGGGTTGAGTTTGATGCTATGTGCTCATAGTTTTGTGAAAGTCTGCTCTAGGTCATCTTCGAGCTGGTCGGTCTATTTGGACTTAACCACGATGTTGTCTACGTAGGCCTCAATGGTTCACCCGAAGATGTCTCTGGAACACTTGAGCATACATCACTGGTACATAGCTCCCACGTTTTTTAGACCGAAAGGCATTGTGACATAGCAGAACGATCTGAATGGGGTGATAAAAGAAGTTACGAGCTGGTCGGACTCTTTTGGTGATCTGATGGTACCTAGAGTACACATCAAGGAAGCATAGGGTTTCACATCCTGAGGTTGAGTCGACTACTTGATCTATACGTGGTAAAGGAAACAGGTCCTTCGAGCACTCCTTGTTGAGACTCATATAGTCAACACACATTCTCCATTTCCCATTCTTTTTTTGTACAAGGACAGGATTGGCTAACCACTTGGGATGATACACTCCCTTGATGAATCCGGCTGCCAGAAGCTTTGCGATCTCTTCACCGATGGCCCTGCATTTCTCCTCATTGAAGTGACGTAGGCGCTGCTTCGCTGGCTTGGAGCCTGGCCTAATCTTCAAGACGTGCTTGGCAACTTCCCTCAGGATGCATGTCGATGTTTTACCATCGATAGCCTACCATGGGGGTATCCGGGGCAGTATGTTCAGGCTTTGGCGTATGCTAAACTCGATGGTTAACGCAAGAGACAGTCAGTTTATCCTAGTTCAGGCCCTCGATCACAGATCGAGTAATAGCCCTACGTCTAGTCGTGTTAGCTTTTGCGTTGGATTGATTATGAGGTGTTGTGTCATACAATTGCTCTGTTAAACTCCTGATCCAAGGTGCCCTGCCCTCCTTTATATAGTCAGGAGGCCAGAATCCTAGTCGGTTTACAACGAGAGTTCCTAGTAGGATTACAGAGTAATACTACTACTAAGATTACAGGAGAAGAATCCTAATTTGGACTAGGTCTTCTTCCTTCTTGCGGGGTATCCTGTGGGTCCTGTACCGACAAGCCCTCGAGCACTTCATGATTGAGTTCTGGAAGCCTCGTCTTGTTTCTTTAAGTCTCGTTGAGCAAAACAAGCGTCGTCCGAGTGCTTTCTTGAGCGAAACTGTGTAGCGCTTTGTGAGATCTTTGCGTGGTGTGTACTTTTTTGTACTTTTTTGGAAAAAAAGTACTCCTATTTGGATGTAGCCCCTGAGCCTCTTGCTTTTGGCACAAGGAGCTTGAGGATCTTTTCTTGAAATCTTCCTGATTCTTCGTTGAAAGGCTCCCCGACTTCCTTGTTGAAAAGAGCTCTGATGCTGTGTTCGGGTTCTTTTTGTCTCGTGGCCCTGACGCCGTCTGTCTTGAAGAAACATTCTGAGTGGTGTGCTTTTTTGGAGAAAAAAGTGCACTCACTGAGTGTAGCCCCCGAGCCTCTTGCTATTTGGAACAAAAAGTTGGAGGGTCTTGAATCTGAGTTGTTTGATAGAACCGTATACCTCTCCTTTTGCAGCCCCCGAGCATATATCCGGGTTGTTTTGTTCAGGAAGAACTCGGAAGCAGGGTTTTGGCATATTCTCTGGTAGTCTGCTGTTGTCAGATGTAGTTGTATGGTGGTGGTTGAGTTTTAATGCCTTTTGTTCACGGGTTGTACTGTGTCGGTATATTCTCCGAATATGCCTTCTTCGAGTACTGTTCCCTCTCGCCTGAGTCTTCCATTATTGAGTCCTGCTTTTCACTGTGTCCTTTGTTAGTCTTATTTTGTTGGTACTCCTAGTCCATGTGCACCGCTCCTTTGATCTATAAATTCCCTCCCGGAGTGCTTGCTTTCATCCATTGAACATTCTGTTGAAACCTTTGTGATCACTAACATGGTAGTTTGTGAAGTAGAGCAGCCCCCGGGCATGTTCTGTAGTTCCTGTGTGTCTTGTTGTAGTTGGAGGAAGTCTTGTGATAGGGATTAGAGGTAGGCTAATCCCGTGGCAGCAATGTACCAGGATGTACGTGGCGGTAGTTGGAGGAAGTCTTGATGTGACTTCGTTCCTTCATCTGGCAGTTCTGGGTTGATCCTCATCGCCTGTCTTGAGACTGTCCGGTGCAGATCAACACCATATCCAGCATCACATCGGTCTTGGGTAGACAGATGCCTGCCGGCCTTCTCTGCTCCATGTTGTCCTGCCATGCTGCTGATTTCCGCCTTGGATGCACTGCGTCCTCCTTTGAAGAAAATAGTGTAGCCGATGGCGGTTTGTCCTTCGAGTAGCAATTTGGGACATGTAGTCGTTCCAGAGCCCAGCCGTGTCCGTGTTCTTCTTTGCTACTTTGCTTTTCGTGTACCGATACGTTGGGTCTTGTAAGATTTGTAATCTTCTATTTTTAAGTCGCTTGTAATGGAAAGAATCTTTGTCTTCTGAGTTGTTATTTACTTTTCTGCTATAGTTCCGGTTGCTCATGATATTCATGAGTTCTTTTCGTAAGAACCGAGTCTTATGTTCCTTGTGAAGTTGCCCTTCTTTTCTTCTTTGTTGATGGGTTGTTCTTGCAGTTATCTGATAGCTCCGCAGTAGTGCTGGATGGATAAGTCTGAAATCTGCCCGAATTGTACCGTTGTGTGGATTTGTGCCCTCCATTTTAGCTGTGCGGTAAATGGACCGTTGCGTTCTCACACGGTGCTTTAACGGGCCTGGTGGGCCGTTTTTAACGCTTAAAATCTATTTAAGACCCTTCATCTTCTTTTTCTTTACTCTTCTTTCTCTTACTGCCTTTCTCTTGCCTTCAAACCCTAGCCCTCAGTCATCCGCCGTCGCCATTGCGCCGCCATCTTTAGCGCCACTGTCTAGGCTTTCTTTCTCCCCTAGTCGCTTTTTTCCTTGTTAGTATATGGGTAAGAAGAAAACCGCAAGCAAGTCCCAATCTTCCTTCGTGGATGAGGAGTCTTCACTCTCCGTGATTGAAAATCAGGAGTTTGTTGCCATGAGGGCCGCCCAGAAGTCTTGGCCGACTCCGACAACCACCGAGAGTAGCTCATGAGCTTGTCAGCGATGGCTTGATCCAGAGCAAGGCCATTGCTAATGGAGAGTTCCAGGCGAGCATCGGGTCCCTGCTCTAGGTCCTGGTGAGATCGTCCTTTTTGTCTCTTTTCATTCGTGCTGGACTTTGCCTTCCTGCCTCTGCTTTTCTTCATCAGTTTCTTAGCTATTTTGGGATTTGCTTGAACCATCTTGCTCCTAATGCAGTCCTTCACCTTTCTGTCTTTGTTCATCTTTGCGAAGCTTTCCTTGGAATTCCTCCTCTCTTTCTCTGTTTCGTTACTTCTTTCGTCTGAAACCCCAACCCCACCGCGAAGAAACCAGCGTTCTTGGTGGTTGTGGGATTCAATTTGCTAGGGTCTTAAGAGCAAGTTCTTTGACTATGACCTGGTTGATTCTAAGAGATTGGTGCCGACTGGTTTTATGCCGCCAATCTGATCCCTTCCCTTGCTGTCCACTCTGGACTGGTCCCGTGGTTAATGACCGATGGGATAAGAACCCTGTGTCGCCCGCTGAGGTCCAGGCAATCCAGCCATTCCTTGATAGGATTAGTGTGCTGAAACAGCAGGGTTTAACCGGCTTCGGCATTGTTTCGAGTTTTCTTCGTCACCGAGTTCAGCCTTTGAAGGAGCGAGAGCACCTTGGCTTCGAGTACTCTGGGGCTGAGGATCCTTCACGCATGGTCCCAGCTCTTGAGCTGACCGATGAGGAAGTACTCGAGCATCTTAGAAGATGCTAAAGGAGCAAGCGTTGTCCCGCCTACCTCTCCGAGTTCTCTGCCAATAACCCTCCTCCACTGTAAGTTGTTTTTCTCGTTCGGTGCTTTATGTATTCTTGGTGTATCTCTCTTTGTTTAACTTTTCCTTGTCTTGTTGTTTTATTCTTTTTCGTAGGAATTTGGCGCAACTTTGTTGACCCGATCCCTTCTCTTGTGTTCCCCCTGTCGTGGCGAACACGGGAAAACTTGTGTAGCTTCCAACCAGTAAGTCCCCAATCTCCACAGCGTTTCCTGGAGTTTCTTCCGGATTTGTTGACGTATATGAAGAATATGTTCCTCGTCTAGTCCCCCGGTCCTCGTAGTGTCTCAAGAGGGGGCAACGGGTCTTCATCTGGCCTGCCTGCTTCCAAGAAGTCTCGCAAGCCAAGTACTCCTCCAGGTACTCCAGTTGTAGCTAGCATGCTCTTAGGTGAGCATATTTATACTCTTTGTCCCTTTGTTTTCTTGTTTTTGTCTTGAACCGAGTGCTTTTATTCTTTTTTCAGCGGGTGCCTTGGTCGAGACCGAGGGGGAAGAGGATGATGAAGTACCCCTTATCATGCGCGGTGAGTTGTTTTCATATTCCCCTTCTATTGAATTTGTCCTCTTTGTCTTGACTTTTAGTCTTGATCTTTTTGAAGTAACCGGACGTCGGGTAGAGTTCTTCTGAGGCTCCTGCGCTGGCTTCTTCTGAAGCTCCGGTGTTGAGTTCTTTGGTAGCCTTGGTACCGAGCTCTTCCGCACCTCCGCTGCCGAGTTCTTTCGCGGCTCCAGCCCCGGCTTCTTCTGGGGCTCCGGTATCGGCTATACCTCCTTCGCCAAGTGGCGGGGACGTTTTGCCACCGTGGTCCCCCTGCAGGTCTTCTTTTGGTTTTGCGAGGAAGAAGGTGGCCGGGTGAGTAGATTTTGGCTTCATCCTTTTGCTTCTGTTCTCCTGTTCTCATCGGTGATTTCTTTTATCAATTTTCAGTCCTTCGTCTTCTCTCGCTTCTTCGTCGACTTCTTCTCAGCCCTTCGCTGTGCCACCGAGTACCGAGCCTCAGGACTCGCAGCGTATTGTTGGTGAAGTGGCTGTGGGGGCTACGAAGCTTTCTGGCGATGGCGCCGCTGCAGACTTGGCTGCCCGGAGGTGACGTGACCATTGCGTCGGTCCTTCTGAGGGATTGGCCTCGGCTTCCCGAGAGGTCGCTCTGGTCGTTCCTTCTTCGCCTCGGCCGCCTCTCCTTCTCCTTCTCTCGCTTTGCAGTCCTCCTCCTTTTGCCGATGATGTGGTGCAGCAGTTCGATGCCACTCATCGGCTATCGGAATTAACTCTGCCTGGAAACTTGTCCCCTTACGACTTCTTTTGGAGAAAAGCTCCAGGTAAGCTTTTTCATCGTTCCTTCTTTGGATGTTTGCTTTTCTTTGGTCCTTATTCTTTGTTTTTCTTTGTATCTTTTTGCTCAGTCCTTCTCTCATGACCTACTGGCTTCTTTTTCTCGTCTGAAAACAAAGAAAGTTGTCTTCAGAAGTGAGCACCCTAAAGCTATCTTGATCTCCTCCAGCTGAGCTGGAGGCTGAGCACAAACGCATCAGGATGAAGAAAAATCTCTTCGTGCCTAGGCTGTTGAAATCGAGAAGCAGAGGGATGCCGCTCTCAGGAGGCCGAAAGAACTCGGCGGCCGTGAAGGACTTGGAGGCCATGAAGGAGTGCAACGGTATTGAGAGTTATTTTTGTTTCTTTTGTAATGAAACTTTCCTTTTGCTGACTTGTTGTCTGCTGCTTCGTCCAGCTCTCTGGGTTGAAAAGCATAAACTCTCGGAGGGCGTTGAAGAAATGAAACTCTTGTTCGTACAAGTCATAACAAGGCTGAGGAGGTAATTACTCGTGCCGAAGAGGAACTTGCGCTTGCTAAGTTGATTAGGTGGAGCTGATAGAGATCTTGTGCAGGCCCAGAAAACCATTGAAGACTTTCTGGCAGGTTGGCGACGGCTACTGAAAACTGGAAGGCTTTGTGGAAATCCTTTCGTTCGTAGCCGACGTTCTTCAACTCCAGCGGATGACGGGCAATCTTGGGCTCAGTTGATTCCTCGAATTCCGACTCATTTCCAAGAGTTTGTGAAGAGGTGCGCTCAACTATGTACCAAGAATGTTCTGCCCAAGTTGGGTTCTTGCTCCAGCGGTCCCTTTGTCCAAGATAGCAGAGGAATATGATAGTCAAGAATACATCGATGCTGTTGAGAGGATGGAGCCTAAGTTGAAGACTTAGCTAGTAGGATAGTAATCTCTTAATATCGTCCTCCCTTCTCCTGATGATGAGGCTTGATGTATTTGACTTTTATGCCCGTGCCTTGTAATATGACATTATACTTCTTTTTTGAATGAAGGTCCTTTTTTTGATGTCTTCTTTGTCTAATGCCCTACCTATTCCTCGGATGATTTGTCGAGTACTTTTCTGTTTAAGTAAACAACTCGTTATATGTAGATCTTTGTGTTGACGACCTTTCTTGATCCATCGAATTGTAAACAACTCTTCTTGATCTATCGAGTTGTAAACAACTCGTTATATGTAGATCTTTGTGTTGATGACCTTTCTTGATTCATCGAATTGTAAACAACTCTTCTTGATCTATCGAGTTGTAAACAACTCATTTATGTAGATCTTTGTGTTCTTGGGTATCTCCAGTGTAGCCCCCGAGCCTCTTGCTATTTGGTACAAGTAGCTGGAGGGTCTTGCTTTTGATATTGCTCTGGTCTATGCCCAGGCTTAGTTTCAGTCGTTTTGATTTTATTTCGGGTGTTAGCTTGTTAGCTACCCTCATCGGTGGGCTCTAGTGTCTTTTCAACTATTTTGCTCTCGGCCAGGATGCTCAGGCATCTTTTCAGCCATTTTGCATTTTATTTCGGGTGTTAGCTTGTTAGCTACCCTCATCGGCGGGCTCAAGTGTCTTTTCAACTATTTTGCTCTTGGCCAGGATGTTCAGTCAGGCGTCTTTTCAGCCATTTTGCATTTTATTTCGGGTGTTAGCTTGTTAGCTACTCATCGGCGGGCTCAAGTGTCTTTTCAACTATTTTGCTCTCGGCCGGATGCTCAAGCGTATTTTTAGCCATTTTGCATTTTATTTCGGGTGTTAGCTTGTTAGCTACCCTCATCGGCGGGCTCAAGTGTCTTTTCAACTATTTTACTCTCGGCCGAGATGCTCAGGCGTATTTTCAGCCATTTTGCATTTTATTTCGGGTGTTAGCTTGTTAGCTACCCTCATCGACGGGCTCAAGTGTCTTTTCAACTATTTTGCTCTTGGTCGGGATGCTTAGGCATATTTTCAGCCATTTTGCATTTAAGAAGTAACTCGGATAGAGCCATGAGACGTATGTTTATCGAGAGATAATCATCTTTATTGATCATGAATATTGATGTGTTACAATGATATTGCATTGCGGCATCTTTGTTGATCATGAACGTTGATCTCTTGCGTCTTGTATACATATTCTCCCTTGAGTTGTTTTTATGCGTAGAATCTCTGTAGCTGACTGATGTGCCATGTATTGTTGACTTCCTTTCCATCTTCAGTTATGAGCTTGTATGTGCCTGGTCCGATGACTTTTGCGACGATAAAAGGACCTTCCCATGGACTGAGTAGTTTGTGGCGTCCGTTGGTTTTTTGTATTCTTCTTAGTGCTAAGTCTCCGACTTGTAATGATCGAGACTGAGTATTCTTGTTGTAGTGGTGCCTTAGTCCTTTTTAGGTATTTCGCTGATTGCAGGGTAGCATTTACTCTGACTTCTTATGCTGTCGAGTTCTAATCTTCGGGTGTTCTTCTCTCTTCGTCGTATTGTTCTATCCTTGGTGACGTCCAGATCAGGTCTGCGGGTAGTACGGCTTCTGATCCATATACCAGGAAGAAAGGTGAGTATCTAGTGGCTCTGCTTATTTGAGTCCGTAGCCCCCATACAACTTTGGGTAATTCTTCGATCCATTTTGCCCCATAGTCTACTAGTTCTTCATATAATCTTGGTTTTAGTCCGGCTAGTATGAGTCCATTGGCCCTTTCTACCCATCCGTTGGCTTCTAGATGTGCGACTGATGCGTAATCTATACTGAAGCCACAATCCTGTGCCCAACTTTTGAATTCTATAGCTATGAAGGGAGAACCCAAATCTGTGATGATTCAATTGGGCATGTCGAAGCGGTGCATAATATCTTGGATGAACTCGACCGCTTTGACTGCGCTGTATTTTGTGAGTGGTTTGTATTCGATCCACTTGGTGAACTTGTTGATTGCTACAAAGATGTACTCGAAACTGCCTTTGCTTTCTTGAGAGGTCCCACTTGATCCAGCCCCCAGCAGGAGAAAGGCCAAGCGGGTGGAATGCAGATGAGGTTGTGGGCTAGCACATGAGCTTGTCTTGCGAACATCTGACAACTTCTGCATCTTTGATGAGTTCTTCTGCGTCTTTCAAAGCGGTTGGCCAGTAGAAACCAGTGCGAAATGCTTTGCCGACTAGTGTTCTTGAAGCGGCGTGATTTCCACAGCAGCCTGAGTGTATTTCGTCTAGGATTTGTTTGCCTTCTTCAAATGAGACACATTTTAGGAGTACTCCTGATGATGCGGCTCTTCTGTATAGCTTGTCTCCTACTAGGACGTAATTCTTGCTTCTGCGGACGACTTGTGTGGCTTGCTGTTTTTCTACTGGCAACTTATTCTCTTTGATGTAATCAATAAAAACCTGTGTCCATGATGTGTTGATCACCAGAATCTGGTTGCTTTTTGCTGTGAGTTCTGTGGTTGTCACACCGAGTTTTTTGATAGAAGGAGCTGATAACTCCTCTATGAATACACCGGGTGGGACTTCTGCCCTGTCGAATCCAAGCATGGCAAGAACATCTGCTGCAATGTTGGAGTCCCGCAGGACATGTAGAATTTCTAGTCCTTGGAAGTGTTTTTTGAGTCTTTGGATTTCAGCGCAGTAGGCACCCATGTTCTCTTTGGTGCAATCCCAATCTTTATTGACTTGGTTGATGACTACTGCCAAATCGCCGTATACGAGTAGTTGCTGATTCCGAGTGTAATAGCCACTCTTAGCCCATGTATGAGAGCTTCATATTCCGCTTCGTTGTTGGTGGCTTGCCATAATATCTGAAGGACATACTTTAGTTATCTTCCGTCTGGAGAAATTAGGAGGACACCTGCACCAGCTCTGCCTAGCTTAAGTGATCCATCAAAGTACATCTTCCAATGGTCAAGAATGGTGCTTGATACGGGTTGTTGAATTTCTGTCCATTCGGCAACAAAATCAGCATGGGCTTGAGATTTAATTGCTTTTCGCGGGGTGAAATCGATGTTGAGAGCACCGAGTTCAACCGCCCACTTGGATATGCGTCCTGTTGTGTCTTTGTTGTGTAAGATGTCTCCTAGTGGGAAATCTGTCACCACGGTAATCTTGTGGCTCTCAAAGTAGTGACGAAGCTTGCGTGAAGTAATCAGTAGGGCGTAGAGTAGTTTTTTGCACATGCGGATACCGGATTTTTGATTCTGATAGCACTTCGCTGATGTAGTATACTGGGTATTGTACTTTATATACGTGCCCTTCTTCTTCTCTTTCCACTACTATTGCTGTGCTGACTACAGTAGTAGTTGCTGCTGTTAACACTGGATTTTGGTCGATTCTGGAAGATGACAGGTGGACCCACATGCGGGAAGAAGGGTATTCGGCAAACAAAGCAAGCGGTCGGCTAAATGCATTGCGGTCGGTTACTCCAGAAGGCGGTGACTCCATTCGGGAATGACAGAAGATGGCAGGCGAGGCCGATCGAAAAGGTGAAAGTTGTGATAGTAAAGGACTCTAAAAAGTTTAGGGTAAGGAGTCGTGAGTTTCCAAGTTTATTTAAAGGTTCCTTTGTAAATCGTAGTCCTCTAGGACTCGTGTTTTGTCTAGGGTATAAATATTGACCCTCGACCATTGTAATAGGGGTTCACAACCAAATCAATACAACCGGCCCCGTACCAACCTTCGAGTCCTTTTGTCGTGTCGTCGAGTTCTTCGAGAGGAGTCATCGATCCGTCGACCTCCGTAAGTTCCGACAACCTTGTTATCATGTTTAGTATCATGCGGTGGATTTAGATATGATGCAAGTAGTCTTGTTTGTTTTCAATGATCGTGCGGCGGATCTTTGCTTAACAATCAAGAA